>NW_026713061.1:3515000-3665918 GCF_030625045.1 Achroia grisella
TATAATTTTTTGGTTGTTTGACTATTTATTCCTGTTAATCTCTGAAACGGTGGGACCGTTACTAAAGCTACTTTTTTAGAAATTTTATTTATATATATTCATTAAAAAGTTATCTCCCTTCGCTGCAATTTTTCATGAAAAATAAGCAAATAATGAAGATCGTTTCAGAGCAAAAGGACATTATAGTAAAGAGAGATATAAAGAAAAAACAATAACATCAGAAATACGTGTTTTATAAATACGTATATAAGTATTAATAATGTCAATGATACTATGAATAGTACTATTTGTTTCGCTCGAGAGAAGGCCAGGCTTGCCGGAAGTGGTCCGTGAACATCGGCAAACACCATTGTCATTACTGAACACCGCAATAGTAAATATTAATATGAAAAGTGAATTAATTGTGGAATACATTACTTCTAATATCTTCTTCAAGAGCAGCAAAGGAAGCACGATCTTATTTATTTAATCCTTAAGTTTGACTAAAAAATATATATTTATTATATTTAGAAAGTATGTGTTTTTTTAGGATTAGGCCTTATAATATATACTTCGTTGTATAATATTATATATATTATTGTTTATCAGGATGATTCAGATACTATTAAATTCCTAAAATATGTAGGTTTACTATTCAAACATAGTAGATATAAACTGATAATCAATTTGTAATTTGACCACTATTTCTCGAGGCCTTTTATGTTAATTGCAAATGGACCAATAATGAACACGATAAAACTACAACGTGAGACGGTACTACTACCTGAATGGCTACAAATGGCTAAATTGTCCACATTACGAATACGTTCTAAATAGCTCTCGCACGTGACACCATAAATATTTCTCTATTGGTACTTAGAATTAACTTTAGACCACAATAGACTTTCTCCTCGTGTGTACGCCGTGTGTCGTGTCGTACCAATATTGATGACATCTGTGCATCTTAGTTTTATTAAGTTTCTTATATTAGTGTGTTTCATTCAGTTTCTTATATATGATCTTAGTTTCATATATAATAGACTAAAATACACTCGTTCATCCCAAAAGAGTATTTATTTCTATTTAAAAACTCAAAATAAAGTATCAGTACGAGGATTAATTTGCACTGATGAAATTTAACCAAGCAAAAAACAACAATATTTTGACTGTTTCTGTTATTGGTACCAATTTCACTTCAAGTGGGGCAAGTAGAGCGCCATTCCCATGGAAGAAACTGTTCCGGGGTCACCGTGCTGCACCTTAGACCTGTATCTGCGTGCACCATTATACGGGCTTTCGCTAAACAAATGTTCACGACTTGGCCTGTAAGGGAATATAATTTGGTTGTCCATGACTTTTTCGTGAACTTAATTAACATTTTGATTGTCATAGCGTGTGTTTATCTATTATTTCATCTGTGGTAGTACCATAATAGATCCTATCTGCAATTTATTTATATAATTTACAATTTTTTAAAACAGTTTTCACAAAAACTAATTACAAAAATATAAATTATATGATAAATAATTATCGTTAACTACCATTGTATCCAGTTAACGTTTTCATGTTCAACGTTTGGACAAAATATCTATATAAGGAACCAACTTTAAAAGATTACGAAGTCTCAAAACAAAAATGCTGTGTTAAAAATGAAGGTTTATAAAACAAATACATGGCTATTAATAATATCAAATTTTCCTTTTCCTGTTTTGAGACAACTTTGATAAGATCAATCCGAAAATTGTATAGCATTCAGGGGTGGATGTAAGATAGTTAACGGATAATGGAAGCGAACATTTCGCACAACAAAACAAACAAGTCAGGACAAATTCGTGCATAAACTATTTGAGGGAGTCAAATAAACATGGTCTGACATCAAACACAAACTGTTAATGTTAATTCTGTGATAATAAACGATCGTTCTAGTTTATAGTTCCTTTTACGGTAATTGTAACCCATGCGCCCGTGCCCCACTCATTGCATTGATAGATTACGTGTATCTATTCTCATGTCATGAGGAAATAAAAGTGAGTCATGGCAGCAAGTATAAATAACGTCGAACGAATGCAATAATGGTCCGGTTCGTCTGAATACAACTTGGTTATAGAAAATTTTCAACCGATTTAAAAAAGAAACATGGTCTCAATTCGCTCGTTTGTTACATATATTGTACGTTACATGATATTCTTTGGCATTATTATTTGCAATTGTTATTTTTTACCTGACACAAAATACATTACGATCAAACATAGAGCCTTCTCTATGTGCGATCGCTATGAATTTTATTTTTATGTAGGTATGTTCAACGATATGAATGTGAATTGTGTACCTACTCTCAAAATTTTGACTTCAGGAATAGAAGTCAGGAGAATTATCAGGTTGTCGATTATTAGGGTCTGATAATATCATCTCAGGGTAATTGAAGGAAATCCTCAAATATTATGGGCATCTATAAATTATTACTTGTCTAAAATGTTAATAATATAAGTCGAGGTTAGTTTTGTGGTATAATTTTCCTTAATTTATTTTCCTTTTTAATTCATATTTTATGGCCTGTGTTTTTAGTTTGAAGTTAAAAGTGAAAATAATAGATCATAAAATAATAGTAAAAAAAAATAATTAATACTTCATAATATGCTACTATTATATATATTAATTTCTGTTATGTGCCTGGGTACATAAATGTTCAGCATTTATGTACCCAGGCACAGGTATGCGAGTGTAAAGGTTTTGCCCAGAGATACAAGCGCCGCGCCGTTACACCCCTATGACGGCATGTGCTAAGTTGAGCATTTTTTTATAGCATCTATTATTGATTTCTTTTTTATTTATTCTTTTCTTTGAATATGTTTGGCAATTATGAAAGTCTTCATACTCTACTAAAACTGAATTCGGTAATTTTATGTTAAAAATCTTATTGGATAAATAAATACCAATTCAATGCTTGTTATTCAATGTTGGTTGGATTATTTATTATTAATATATAAAAAAAAATTGCGGCACAATTATAAAAGTTTATGGTGAATGGGTGTGTCCCATTATTTCCTGCAACAGCTAGTTTCCTTTATTTAGTTACTGACTCGTCATACAACTTTCACCAATCTGGAAGTATTAAAGCTGTTTGTTTATTCATACCTCGATCCTATATATGCAATACAAGATTAAGAGATTAAAAGAGTACTGTGGAGATTAATTACGTTTCTAAATGTTCTTCTGGCAAATGTTTTTATCAAATCTGAATTTTATAGTGATTTAAATGATTAGGCCACCCAAAGTTAGGTACTCAAGTACAAAATACCAAATAGCGGTATTCGTTAGTGGTAAGAAAATTAATTATAGTAGACATTCGTGTTTAATATAGTGGTATATTAGCAGTATTATGTTCCATTATACAAAAAAATACGTTTTTTAGAATAAAGAGTCTTTGGTCTTAAACTACAAAAATTATATAAATTTAAAAGTAGAAAATGTTGGTGAGGGCATAAAGGATACGGAAATGTAGACAGTAGTGCGGTGAACGACCGATCTGTTTGAGTAGCGGGACCGTGACGGCTGCAGTACGACCATGTGCGTCCGTATCCCGAGAGACTCCCACGCCACCACTCTAATTGCGAGCTTAGTCGGTGGCGTGAAACCTACCCAAAACACACTTTATAGCCAAACCAACATGAATGGGTTATATTTATGAATTAAATTCACGAAAACGTTATGCTTGCAAATTTAATAGGCCACTCGGGATGAAGGCGTATTATTAAAAGGGTAGTGTACTTACTTGGATCGGCTAATTAGACAAAGTGTGTAAAGCAGCGTTTATGTTGTATGTGTTGTTAGTAGATTTCAGATTTATTATCATTGTGATAAATGTAATAGTTGACTCTCCCACATTTCAAAGAGCTGCATATATTTATCCATAAAAATACTAATCCAAACTGACTGAGGTCACAATCAATTATCAGTGTTAAAAACTTAAATTTTAAATATTTCAAACGTATATAATTTTCATTTAATTATAAACTCATTGACTAAAAATTCCACGATAAGATACAGGTGGAGAAATCAAATCTTCTTTACTTTAAATATAATATGCACAACACATAAGATATTTTGACCTTGTTTAACCATTTACAAAAAATAGATACTATGATTTTTTCACCAATCACGATTGATTAATGGTTACAACGTTAGATACTATTTAGTTCGTTTTATTACGAATAAGTTTTTCTTCATACAATTGACATGGACTGCCGCAACTTTCGCCATTTAGTTGGACTTTAATAATACTAAATATTTACATTTAAATGTGCAACTGTAGTCTACTTAATAATTAATATTTAAATGTTTCACTAGACTACAGTTGCACATTATTTTGAATAACCTACTGTCATAACAGCAATCCCATTGTGTTGTAATACAAACGCGTTCAGTTTATTTATTATGCATACATGCAGGCGTATGCATGATGATACATATAATAAGTACTCTTATGTAGGCATGTACATACAATGTACATAAATTAGTAGTCACTGCCATTTACTTTTGTTTATCTGTTTGTTTTACGTTTTTAACCTATGATTTGTTTTATTCAAATTGGAATAAATATTATTCTACTCGTATGTGTATATTAATCTAGAACACGGTCCATCTGTGTTCCAAATTGAATTCACGTCAGTTCCGTATTTGGCAAACTCTTCACTAACTTTCACATTTAAATATTAGTCTAATTTCACTAGGATATTTCCCCTCTGCATGTAATGCCTATCACAAAACTGGTCATAGTTCCATTGAATTGGTTGTAAATACAAATTATTATTCACTTTAAGAACATGTTTATAATTTTATAATATAAATGATGTTGTTTTCTTTGCGTGTATAAGAAAAGCAGGTTAAAGTAACTACTCAGCTCGTTTTTCATCATACAATACTGCAAAATGTTAATCAATTTAGAATTAAGAAATATGACCTCAAAAGGCTTCATTGCGTGATCATTAATCAGTGTTATAATAGAACTGCAGATGCCTTTATAAATATTTTGTGTCAAGTTAGCGTGCAAGGTTTAAAATAACAAATGCAAGAAACCAACGGTCAAATCTTCCTCTAAGTAGGTACATAATTCTTTCTTAGCGTAAATAATGAATATGCATTAAACATTTATATTTTATATTACAGTAATCTCAAGGATACAATCAATTTATCTACTAAGTATTGAACTAATAGATGCCTATTAGTTAACTTAAATTATTTAAGTATAATATTTTTTTTAATTGTGTATAAGTTTCTTTGGTCTTTTAATTACTCTACATAGCTCTAGATATTAGATTAAGATACTAGAATTTGTAAGTGCTGAGGTTATGCTTATTAAATAATAACATCGGAACTTGAATGAGTTCTAACAATAACTTTTACTTAACGTTAACAATGAAGTCTGTAACGACTGTAATGGCAACTATAGTAGGTACATAAGTATCGTAAAATATTATGACTTGTGTAATAAATGGCAGACAATTACAACTAATGACTGATGCCTACAAGTATAAACCAGAATTTTATCATGGGCATGTAACATTGAAATAATGCAATGTTTAAAATAGAAATTTACAATATTTATTTATAAATAAATATTCACACTTTAAAACTAAATAATACTCATAATATATCCTCATTTATTTTGTACTTGCTTTGCATACTGTGAGTTCATGGAGGAGAAAGAAATAATGAAAAATAGCAACGTATTCTCTCATATATGAAGAGCAGCACCAGGGTTTTATACTTTGTACAAAAAAATACATCAGTACGTATTTCAATATATACATACCACCTACCTACACAATTTGTTACATAATTTCATACAAGACGCAAAAATGCGAATAATGTTTTGAAATTGATAAATATTTGTAAAGGTGACGAAACCACCCGTATAGAGTTCCGGGTAAATGTGATATCTGGTGGCCATTAGAATGTACCATGTAATAATGTTCAGGCGTGCGCTATTCTGACCCTAGGGTCGGCGTTAATTTCACCGTACACCAGTTTGCAGGTCCCATTGAGGCAATATATTAACCACCTCCATTATACCACTCGAGACTCTATTTAACAATAAAGTTACGCATCTAAAAGTGTAATGACAATTTTAGGTTTATGTAAGATAATGCTTATGTACATATTATCTGCACGATTATTATTACAAATGGGGTAATCAGAGGCACGTAACAATGATATTGATGATGAATGATATATATATTTAATTATATTAATTGTAATATAAATGTATATACTGAACTATCCATATAGGAACTTGAAATTTTGCAGCATGATCATAGAGCAGCATTCAATATTAATTATAAATTCAGGAAAGGGTTTTAAAATTCATAATTCATATGATTAAAAACTGTATAAGTGCTGTAAACCCATATGAATTCAAAACATACTGAACAGACTTAATTAAGAAAGAACAGTTGTGAAAATATCATAATAATATTATAATAATTATACGTCTACTACTCTTATTCATGAATAGAAGCCGTTAGTTTTATAATAAGAAACAAATTGACCTCCTAGTTGACGTATTCCTCAAGACCTCAATACTACCTAGTATTAAGCATTATTTAACAATAAATAGTAAAAAATACCATCTCGTCTATAAGCGGTGGTTTTATACAGTCTAGCCTATACCTTTCATGGTCCAAAACTAGATATTAATGTTGTACAGTAGATATTGTAACAGTAATTCCATTACCGGTCACTGAGATCGTGATCTTGTTAGTTATCTCTTGTATAGCATGGAATCGCTAATAATAATGCAATAGAAATCAAGATATCGTTCTTAAAGATGGTGTATTGGATATAAAGATAAAACTTTCAAATAACTGTCTACCGGTACCAGCAAAGAAATATTGTTTTTCAATATATCCACAATTAATACATTTAAAATTTCGGCTTCTTACTAACCTACTAATAAAAATGTGAAAGTCTGTATCATTGTTTTTCGATCACTTTTGAACCATTGAACACTCTAATACGGTTAAAAATACTTAGTTTATTATCTACTTTAATAGCAAAATTTATGAATAATTACTATAACTATGTAATTTCATATCCCTGATGTCATAAAAGTTTCATACGAAAAAAATCTTACTAAGTAAATGGAAATATTAAGTTTTAGGTAAATTGGACTTTAAAAACAACTGTTTCCGTTTTAGGTTACTGTATAACTTAGTAGGTGCTATGAAAGATCAATGAACTCTATATACTACATTTCTCTACATGTAAATATATCTTTATATATAAATATAGGAAGATATATTTATTTTATATTAAATTATGATTTAATTTATATAATTTGGCATCAAATATTTTTTTATATTACCAAAACATCTCTCTCTCTCTTACTAACTGCTATACTATCGTAAAAATACCATTATAATCATTCTTATAAGATCTAATATATTTCTCCTATTCTAAGTCCCAAATTCAATAATATATAAGATAGAAACTTAAGAATTATGAACGCCGAAAGGTTAAATCGATCGTGATAGACATCTATTCCACTTGTAGAAAGCGTGTCACGGAGCTACAGTACACTGGTTATGGTATAGACAAGTAAAAAAAGTGCATAATTTACAGAACACAATAGCAAGCAAACATCTTTCGAAGGCCATCTAAGTTTTTTTACACGACTTGAATGATAAACAAGCAGTCAACATGCTTAATGAAAAGTAGTACTATGGGTGATCACAAAATATACTATGTTGGTTAAAAATTGTGCTGTATCAGAAACTATTCATAGGTAACATAAATTCGAAAGTGTTAAATATTCACTTTTATTTATTAGTTTCAATTGAGGTTGTGTTTAATATTTATGTTTTTTTAGGTCAAGAAAAGTTTCAACAACTGGCGAAAACTGAATATTACATTTGTTATTGATCGTCACTTGCCAAGGATCACTTGTTAATGTGTTGTTTTACATAGAACAACATTTATTTGAAACAACACGCAAGTTTCTTTCTCGTTCTTCTTGTGAGTAGTCTGCATTCCAAAAAGAGTGGTAGAATAAACAAAGTACGACTATTCAAAAGTGCTTATATTAAGTTATTTTTTAATAAAGACATTTTTATTTCTACTGACATATTACCTAATGCAGTTATTGACTTCACGAATGTGGAGTTTTTAAATGATCCTTGCTAATGCTAAATCTACCAATTTATACATCATGAATGTGCGTGTTACTAATATGGTAAATGTGCGTTTATTTCTTCATTTGTTACCCCTTAATACTATAACCCGAAACCAAAACCATAAATCATGATATTTGGCATACAAATAATATTTGTTATGTAAATGTCTCCGTCATATTATTTATATACTCTCCAAAAAATTACATACAAAACGCGAAATGCCAGGTAAATACTTGTACTTCGTTAATAATCCGTAAAATATGTTATTGTCAAAGATATGTATTTATATAATATAAAACAGTTTATAAATTAAAGTGTACTCGTAATATCTAACAGCCTTTATTTAAAGCAAGCTACCGTAAAGATTCGTGAAATAAATTACGCAAAAGCCCATACGCGTATTATACATCATAACGACCGAAAACAAAAGTCAGCCACAATAATAGGCATTGTTTACACGCAGGCTTTATATAAATACGTTAAAGTGAACTGTTGTAGCCGCGGTCGAAACACTGACCTCAATATCTAAGATTTAACTTACCTGTCACGATTATCCTGTTCACTACAAGTACACCACTGCCTTTTATTTATAAACAAGCGTAAAAAGGTAGAGACACGTGTATATACCTCAACGTTTCGAATGAGACTGACCGACTGACAGAACAACCGGGTGGCCAAGCAAGTACGCGTGCGAACCCAGTTCACTCGAGCCGACACGTAGGAGCATATGCGCTTGCGCATTTACAATAAATACTATATGTATAGTAAGCCATGACTATGGTCAAGGATGACATGAAAAATATACATACTAGGTACGAGTATCATTTCTCGTCAGAAAACTAAAATTAGCATATAAAGAATAACCTCAAAAAACAAATAAGCGCTGTTTCTGTAAAGTTGCATTGTTCGAATTAACTAACAATACTTCTGTTGAGATGTGTTCATCAGATTATTAATAAAACTGCTATTTCTTTATATAGGCCACTTTATATTTTAAATTGTTAGTTTACCATGTAATTGAAGCTGCAGGATTATTTGGAACAATAAATCTTTAACTGCCTGTGTAACTGTGTAATACAGAAACTATATATATACAATTATAAAAATAAAACTCGACGTAGAATCAAAGGAAACAAATAAATAATGTAGAGTTTTTATTGTGAGTAAGAATGGCAAACTATATACGAGAATAAGGCATTTTATATGTTTTGTTACATTTATATATGTATTTTGTAGAAACTATAGATATAGGAAATGAATTAAAGTAGTTGTAAATAAATAGCTATGTATATAATAATATGCTATATATATAATAATAGTAAATAATATGATTTACTAACTATTTTGTAGAGGCTAGTATCAATAATTTTGAATTCAACGAGTAGGTACATTCGCATTGATATTATGTATCCATTGATCAAACATATATATTATGTAATTTTATCTCTGCGAATAACATCAGTTTAAACAAAGAACAATAAGATTATTAAACAAATGAGGAATTTAAAGAGAAATATAAAAGTGTAATTATCACTATAATCATAGACATCCGCAAGTTTAACACTGCACACCGTTAGTTCCCACGACTCCCGCATCTGTCCAAAACTTGATAAACCGGAAATCGTAATACAAAGTAAAAAAGAACAAGCGCAACCACCTGCTTTATCGCCATAATAATTATATACGTGTTCATGATGCTCAAGTATACACGATCAACCAGTATCAAAAGTGTTACTCTAATTTATTAGTCTGAATGCTTAATTGTATTCAAGATTATTTATCCGTTTAATCACTTAACTGATTCAATAAACAATGTAAGCCCTTGATTTGTTTCCTTAGGTTGTATCTTACGATACCTCATTGTTCGTATTCCCTTGTCAAGTACGGAAATATCTGATCGTTAAAACCTTTAAATTTTATAAGGAAAATGTATATTTTAATACACATTATTATGGGCCTATTTTTAATACTACTCAATTGTTCGAATAATAAAGTAAATTTAATTGAAATTAAATCATTTAAAAACGACCTAAAAAAGTATTTCAAATATGTGCCGAAAGTTACTGGTGTGTGTCTTATAGATAGACCAGCTGCACCCGCGACTTCGTCCGCGTGGAATTTAACTTTATTTTTCTAAAATAAAAGTAGCCTAAGTTACTCCGTATTACATCAGCTACCTGCCAATAAAAGTCCCGTCAAAATAGGTCCAGCCATTTCAGAGATTACCCGGAACAAACAGACCGACAGATAAAAATTGTAACAAGTTGTTTTTTGGTATATGTACCTTATTTACATTCATATGCATGTAGTAAAACACGGTTATTTCAATATTACAAACAGATACTCCTATTTTATTTATATGTATAGATCTATAGATAAGAATATTACATCACACCTAAATAAATAGAAGGTAAACCTATTTTTCATCTAAGAAAACTTAGTCGATAAAACAATAAAACTGGTTAATTGCTAGAATGTTCATTGTGGTTTGTATTTTTTACCTCTGCAATAATGTCAAGATTCTGTAATTAACAATGTCGGCATCGATTCGCCATACTCTGCCTCTTTTTACTAGCTAAAGATTTAGGTAATCATTTGATTAGTTGGATTGCATAACCAATATGGTATTTTACCATTATCTGAAAATATAAACCACTTCAACTAAAAATAATAAAATTATCTACATGTATTATTATTTTAAGGTAAGCTTTGCTGCTAAATTGTATGGTTTAAAATTAGTTCGTAATTTTAAATTGGCATTAACTAATCATAACTTTAGTCTAACGTCAGACTTAAATTTTAATAAAAAAAGATTTTGAGTATTCAAAATTCATTGTATATTTAGTTAATACAGTAATTAAAAATATTTTATAGGTTTTTTACCACTAAAATGTATAATATAAAAGGAAAACGCGTCGCGTGTAAAGCAATTGCATGGCTGCATGTCTCCTTCAATCATACTCCAGATTTAGACAATCGAAATCGTGTGAATTTAATAGAAAACTATTTTTTAACAAATTACAGCTTATTGTACCGAGTTCTACGTTTATTAGATACTTCTACCGTATCGGCAATTAGCAGAGTTTTTATTTCTATTTATTTAAGGTTTTCCTCTCCTTTTATCAATTAACGTGACAATTCTTTAGCATTCAACAATGCAGTGATTAAATCGTTTCTATGTACATGATCTATAATCCATTGATGAAAACTGATAATTTAATCATTGGACTCTTTAAAGCGATTACTGAAGCATGTATCTATTAGAGGTTGGTAAAAGTAAAACTTAAAGAAAATGTAACTTGGTTTGTGACAATATTATCACCAGTCACAACATTATTTTATGTACTACAATACCTTTACCAATTCTAAACTGTTTTTGTTACGATTTCGTCAATATTGCGGTTAAAGTTGTGAATTAAAATTTAATTCTTTGAAGACATGAAATTAATATTAATAATATAATTAATTAATATAGCATAATAAAAAAAAATGCAAATATGATGTGTTACATAATTTAATGAAACCTATAGGTTTTTGTAAAATTTAGTATAAACATTTTCCTTTATTTCCTAATTTATTACTTACTCGTAGAAATAAAATATATTATTTTCAACTGTTATTCAAATAGCAAAATAACGGCTTTACAGATGTGGTACGCAGATAAACATCGTGAGTACCTATCATTTATAATTGACTGCGTATTGTATAGGTAGTGAGTTAACGTTATTTGGCAGTTTCGGTAAATGGAAGTTTGAGATATAACTTTCCCACTTATAAATAACAGTACCTTTGGATTAACAGAGTACAGTACAGTAGAGAATGGAGCCGAAATTCCGAAATACAGACAATGCGTCATTTAATCATACCAAAAACGGTAATACAACATATAACAAAGTTAATATAATAACTCAGAATAATTTGCTAAATAATAAAATGTGCCTTAGAGTATAATTAAAACTATCATTTTTTTTATTCTTTCCATTGTGCAGTTTGTGTTTTTTAGAGAATATACCTATTATATTTTGATAAAAAAAAAATTGTTTTTATGATGAGATAATAAAGATAAGATAAAATAATGAAATATTCTATTTGTGTTGTAGGTATAAATTTGTATGAATGAATATTATTTAGATGACTTAACTGTATTCTGCTATGATTTATAAAATTGGAACTTCTCATTATATTAATACTTAAACCAAAAACTTTGTACCTCTTTACGAAAATTGCGCGGATACTCTTCCATACAAAATGTACACTTATAGAAGAAGAGTGCATAATGCTATTATCTTTTTTCAAGTATGTGTAAAAAATACTAAAACGAGAAGGAATATCCTCCATTCTTCATAAGAGTACATAACGCAGGATTTTTAAGTTTCTAGTGTACATAATTCTAATATATAGTACGTAATCATAGAATTATTACTATATAAAATTATTGTTATTTCGGTACTAACTCAGAACAGTTAATACCATACTATCTAACCAAAATAAGCAGATCGGTAGTAAACAACTGACAGAAATCTCTAAATATTTTCTTGTAATATACCTACATAAAATATATTTATACAGAAAGACATCTAGACTTATATACACAATCATACTTATGAATGCAAATGTTTGTATCGTATGAGAATCGAATCTGTGACCTTAGGAAGTCGCTAGATCACTGATATTGACACATATATACTTGTGTGTATATAAAAAAATATTAAAGTATTACGTTAATAGCTCAGCGTCAAAAGTGCCGTACAAGTCACGTCCTAAAAACTTTCAACTTGTCACTCTGCAAAAACCACTCTTGTAACGGGCTCTACATGATAGGTGCGTATATTTATATTGGCTACCATGAGCATATTATACTGATGGAAGACTATATGTGACTAATAGGTATATGTATAAGTCTGTACCTACATTTAAAATGTTTTTGTAACTGAAATATAATTTTGTCGGAAGTTTTTAAGCCTGAACTTAAGATACGATATCTCTAAGCAATTATAGAACGGACTGAATTAACACACACACACACACACCTCAACTTTTGAGTAGCTCCTTCAAAAATATTGTTATGTTCTATGATAAAATAAATAATGGAAGTCTGTGGATTTAATATTTGATGCAGTATGAAATATACGATACGATAGGAGAGCAAACAAAGTTTGCGCACATTTTTAAATGTGTAGATTTTACTTCTATAGATTACGATACTGATATCGAAAGAAATATCCGTATTACTTACTTGTTCGTATCGAAGGACGCTGTACACTGTATACAGCATCGGGAGCAGGCACGTGTCGAGCGACATCATTTGATGTTATCTCGTTATTTATTGAACACGCTAACGAGACGCACCGAGTTACCGTCTATAGCTCTAGATAGTCTTTTAGATAGCTGTAAATAGTACGAAATAATCTCGTTATGACATTGCAAAGACTGCTTACGTGAAACGTCCCAAAACGGAGCCTCCAAACAATGAGGTTACGTGACGAACGAAATCTGCACTTCCCTTACAGAAATAAACAAAGAAGTTTTTCTTTACAGAATAATGGTCGTATTTTTCTATGAAGAAACGCCAAATTTGTTGACAGGGCCGAAACAGACAGTACAATTGGTGGAAAGTAACGCGACGAGACAAACAATGAAAACACAATAGGGCAGAAATTGTTGCATGACTTGAAAGTAGTCACACTGTGCCTGCGTTGCGATAGGGTAGCATTAGGTTGTAACATCATCGTTCTAATAAAAACAATGTTGTATTCTAGGTATTCGACTATTTTACTTGCCTATAAAGGCAATATAATACAGCTACCATCTAGTACCTCTGTTAATTTAAGATAATTTTCTTTTGTTTCATGCAATCCAAATAATACACATTTTAGGATCAGGTATGTATATATTAGTAATAAGTATAAAATTATAAAGTTTTGGACAATGTTTTAATCATCATGATTTTGAAAGAGTGTTCAAAGTTGATAGAATTAACAAATTAAATGAATTGGGGTTAGTAATAAATTCTAATTAAGGCTTCGCAAATATATAAACTTGTTTATATTTGGTAATGATACGTAGAAATATAGCTAGAAACTGTAGTGTGCTATCCGTATGACTTTGTACGATTAAACATATATCTATATAACTGTTTGTATTGCTGTTCCTATTTATTATGGAAAAATGAATTGTGATCATGTTTTGTAGTTAGTACTTACTTACCTTCATTGGTGAAACCGGACTGATGTCTCAGTAGGGCTGAGTTAATCCACATAGCGTTCTATTATAGTTATAGTCGCTTACCTAGTAATTGTGACATTGAACATTAACAATAAACACTGGGTCGCGAGATTGCTTGGGGCGCAGGCACCATCATCATCAGACATTAGGCATCGTGTCGCTGACGCGTGGAATAGAGTCTGTTCGCGTTGACCGGTGAGCCTCTGGTCCTGAGTGAGTGTGATGTTTCAGTGCGGCTATCTCGAGGGGCTGCGCTCATCACTCGGTGGCTGGACGCAGAAAGTTAAATCATGGTACTGGGGAAGACCTCTAGTAAGTGGCCCGGCCTATCGCCGGCGGAACGATCAGCGAAATATCTTAGCACAATGACAATTCTTACATTTGCACGATATTATTACAATGAGATCTTAAAGTTTTATTGGATATTCTCGCTTCTAAAACAAAATTTTTGCTTGGTGTTAGATCAATACTTTACTTAGGTATATGTTTTCACTTCTCTCTCATTGCACTTTCGTTTCGGTGTTAATTTGACGCGTTAAGTTTTATTTTGATCATATGTTTTATTTAATTGTAGTGGTGTACCTTCAACACCGATTTACTCTTTTTTTTTGTTTCGGTAACATCATTAGTATGTAGAAGTATTTCTATTGTATTGAATGGATTGAGCTAATTTAATTGCTGCATGAAAAACTTAGTAGGTATAAATTGTATAATTACTTGCAATTTATTGAAGAAAATAGTGTCTGGATGTTAGTCAAAATTATTTTATAATTTCCTTTCATATTTGCAATAATAAAAAAGTATTCATCCTATTTTTAGAGTTAAATAACCGCATGGTGGCGTAAACGCATTCATTTCATAAGATTTGTAATTTTACTTTTTCATAAGAAATATTTTTTATTTTTTATCGTATACTATTATTTCTTAGTATAAGAAGCAACCGTTTTATTTCAATTTTTTTGTTGCTTCATTATCATAATTTTTTCGTTAATCAGTTCAGTATTTACAGAGGTACTTACTAAAATGGGATAACGACTCTCTTCATGAACATTTTTTACACTTGTAAAATAAATCCACTTTGAACCACGCCACCGAGTGATCGAACCGCATGATTCTAAGCCTCCAGCACACATCTCACTTACAGCTTCTCGATACATTCGACGTATACCAATCACTCTGACATTTATGTAACTGAGAGGCACAAGGTCGTAAATCGACAGCTCATTCACCACAAAAGTTCCGATCAATTACGTACCAACTCCAGGATAAGGAATTACTACACACAGAGTTATCTACTGCCCTCTGCCACCCAGCTACACATTACCGAAAGTTAATTTTAGAGCACTAAGTTATACATATTTAGAGGCTGAATTGAATTTGCTGTTAGAATCGTAGCATTACAGTTTTAGTATGGATGTGGTTTATCTAGTAGTTAGGATTTAGGGTCATACAATATAGTTTAATTAATTCTATAAGTACAATAAATAAGTGTAAATATTTTTACTTCTTCGGATACGCTATGTATCTGCCCGTATAATAATTTTCAAATATTCGTCTGTACTTATAGGAATTGGCACACAAGTTATCGAGAAGCTTCGACATGAAAGAAGAAGGAGGTGCGCTTCTAGAGGATAGAGGGGGTATTCGCAGACACCAGTCGATGCAGCGGTTGCAGCATGGCGAAACACAATTAGACGAGGGTAGAGCAGCGCGCGTAGTACACGACCACCACGGCAATCTGCATATCAGTGTCAAAAAAACTAAACCCATACTCGGTATAGCTATCGAGGGAGGTGCTAACACAAAGCATCCACTACCCAGGATAATAAACATCCATGTAAGTTAGATATTCAAAAATTCATTTAATCTAATATATTTTTTAAAACAGTTCCATTATACAATAACTAATCGGTTTATTTTGCTTTTGGGTACAGAGTTCTGAAAATATTAGTATTTATTGTGTTCCTAACAAAAAAACATGTCAGGAAAAATAGAGAGAAGGCCCAACTGCTAAGAATTAGAGTTACGAGTATATGGCATCGCTTGGTTGTACATCTTGTCAAAAAAGACGTAGGTTTCTTGAATATGATAGATAGATGCCTGTAACAATATCGCTAGTGGATAAGTTTAAAATATTATAGGCTAGCGCATTTTTGTTTATTACTTACATTTTAAAAAATAACAATTATTATAACATTAAGGGGGCAGTTATTAACATACCGCTGTGATATTAAGAAATCCCTAGCGACCTGGTTTGAACACTGTAGATTATCTAATTTGTACTGTTAGGAGCACGGAGCTGCTTATGAAGCTGGTGGACTAGAAGTGGGTCAACTTATCCTGGCTGTGGACGGACATCGGGTGGAAGGCATGCAACATCAGGACGTAGCGCGGTTAATAGCGGAGTCCTTCGCACAAAGAGATAAGCCAGTAAGACTTCTTGTGTATCGCAAATTACATGAACTTAAATTATAAAATATAGAAAAATATGTAAGTGAAATATATCATAGATGCAGTCGTTACTTTCTTCTCTATAAATACACAATTTTGGTGTTATAGTCTGTTTATATTATATATTATAAGACGAATTCATTAATATGACATTTCAATTATTATATTGATTTATTTTTCTTAATTTGGATATTATGATTGTCTCGTCGTCGCCATAGACAATGGTTGCAAATTCTAGGATTGTATTGGGTTGGCAACAGGAATTACGGATTTTGATCATAGGTGGAGTTTACATTTTCGTGTTGTTGACAATGACTATATTCGCAATTCCCTAAAGTATAGTAGTCACCTTTTAAATTTTTTTCAGTGTACCATTATTATTTAATGTGACGGATATAACTGAGACTCTACTTCTTTTTTTATTGTATAATGTAATGTTTTATAATAGTTAATTTGAAAATTAACAACCAAAAATATAACCGATAAGTTAAAACGAAATAATCAAATAAGTTACCGAGATCATTGTTTGCAGGAGATCGAGTTCCTCGTTGTGGAGGCGAAGAAATCGAACCTGGAACCAAAGCCGACCGCGCTCATTTTCCTGGAGGCCTAACATCTACTCTCCCTCCCCGCCAGCGACCCACCGGCCGCGCTGGGCAGCGCGACGCCGGGGGTCGACCTCACCGCGCACACCACGGAATAGCCAACTCCAACCTGCGCTGCCACATGCTCTTCTAAATGCGTCCCATTGAGCCTTGTAGCCACCACACCCCCACTCTTCGACTATAGGCAACTAATATCAGCCTAATGTCCGACTAATTGCCAATTTTAATTCATTGTAGTAAAATACCAGATCGAATGATTAAATCATGATGCTTTTTGAACAATACATATTGCCACTCCAAACTTTAAACATACATACACAGCTGGTGACTAGCAAACTAGGTGAAGGTTTAACTTCTTTCAAGCGATTTCCAACAAGACTTATTTTATAGACCTGACCATATCGCAACTATATACGATACTTAAATTAAATTCATCTGATAACCTGTTAATACACATAGTTTACACATAGGTAATTCAAAAATCCTTGCACTTGTTTTGCATTTTGCAAACATACGCTTCGAGTTCATTTTACTACATTGAATTAAATGTTCAATTTAAGCTCGACTGCGATGCATTGCACCACACGTGGATATTTGCGAGAACCGAACCTTTCACATAAAAATAACTGTATTTCGCATGAAATTACATAATCGGATTGTATAATATGACGCGAAACTAACGCTCAAATTAAAGTATGTACCATGTGTAGTGCAGATAACGGAATCTCGTTTCAACTGACTTGAAAAAAAGAGAACGACGTCTATTTTGATTAATTATTCTTTTTTCAAAAAGTAAAATTAAATATAAGAGACATTGATAACGTATTAAGTTTATAAACATTATAATTAGGACCGTTTCTGTTTTGAAATGTTATGAGCTGCACTAAATTACAACCGGTTTTAATGTTTATTATATAATAAGGCAGAATCAATGGAATTTTGCTTTTCATATATTTTCCACGTGAGGTGTGGTGTTATGTTGTTGGACATCCTCATGTTGCATCCTCGGAGATAGTGGTGTGTGGATTCGCAAGATTCATGAAGGCGCGTCTCGCTCTACAGAGAACTAACCACTGTGTAGGTGACGAATCTTGACGTACGAAATATAATAACCTACCTGACGTTGCAACCGGCTGACATGAGAATAAAATGGCGATACCATGCAGGTAATATAGTAGGCTATACAAAATTAATGGCACAAGGGAGGCAAATTTACATCTCGACGAATTGTCCAATATATTAAAATATTAGTTACGATGCAAACTGCCCGTGTGGCTAGAAAGACTTTCATAAAAATGCGTCCCAAATTTCTAACGGGACACTTCGGGTAGTTATGAACGACAGTTTTGTAAATTGTTTTCTAGAATGTAGAGATTAAACCAAATTTTAACAGTAGTCAGCGACTGAATTTTATAAAGAAAATCTCCTACTTTTACCAATTATACTGATAAGTTTTAAAAAATCACTTCATTATGAGTAAAATTCTCAAGGTAGTCTCGATCAATTCAATCCGTAACAATTTTTAATAGTACTAGATATGTAAAGAAGTGACGATAACATAGATCTTACGATGTTCATTTTCAATACGAGTCGTGCTAATATTCAATTGGCAATGGTGCTATGAAAAGAGATCATAATTCAGTAAAGTTTTGATTTGACAGTTCATGTTCCCATCAGTAGTTTTCACTAGCGTACGATTAGAGCTTGTCATCAGCGCGTTCCTAGCACCCATGCAAGGAGTTCACCCGCGAAAGTCATCCATGTGCCATCAACGTTGCATTGGGAGGGTTTGCATAGAGTACAGCGTACAACGTCATCTCATCCCACATCGTCGCCGTCGTTGTACCGGTGGTAGATAGTGCAAAATTTAGTAGCGCCCCATCATTCTCATCAGTAGAGCAGAGCTTGCAGCACGCGACGCGCTCCTAAGCAAGCTGTATTATAAATTATTATATTTTAAACATTTATTTTGATTAAAAGAGTCACGATCCATTATCTATGCATAATGTCTAAATTCTGTTTTAAGATATGATTCAGATTATTATGAATTGCGTCATACTGTAGGCTTATTCCAACATTGGTTTTTATTTTTGTAATGATTCATTATGTTACATCACAGGGTTGATACTACTTTCTTTATAAATAAAGGTATAGTATCGACCAGTATTTGTAAACTCCACAGTAATTTCAGTTTGCTTAGCGACGCTATATGAATGGCGCGTCTCATGTCATTCCATCAGGTAGATAAGCGGTGAGTTTACGAAATTATGGCGGAGAGGGATCTTTGCCCACTCATTTATTTATATACATACGTAGATTGTAAGTGAATGTGTGCAATATAATCAAATATTTCTTTAGATGTTAGAATCAGTAAACAATATTGACGTCGATCACGAATATAGATAGATGTTACAGCTGTATGAACTTTGCATGTCAATTTTTTTTACTTCGACACTATGGGTAGTAATTTACACTTATTAAATTTCAACTCGCAGTTGTTACATATAATTTATATGGAAAAAGCTAATTGGAAACATACATCATACATCATGCAAAATAAATGGACATGCGTAGTGCTTATAAAACCTCTATCTATATCTGTTGCGTCGATATTATAGGCCATCTTGCGGCTTTACAATTTGTGTATTGCAATATATAGCTAATGTCATCCATGTATAATGAGTTAAATGTATAATGAGTAATGTAAAATATCCGATCTTAAAGTACTCCCCGATATATAAATGTGAATGTTGCTACTGCTTTTAACTTTGTAACTTACATTGTAGATATTGTACACGTTCCAACTGTTGTAATTGTAACACATGTATAAAATGTAACGATATTATAATACCTCATTCATTATATTTCAGATATCTGAACATGTGACCGTTGTAAATATATATCTATATTCATAAGCTGTAAATATCAAATTTCAGTCTTGTAATATATTATTATAATACTACTTTAAATATTTATCGAAGTTAGTGCCAAAAGCATTTTACAATTGCGTGTACAGTATGAAAGAGTCGAACAATGGCATTAACATATAAATGCTTTTGATTAGGATCTATCTACAATAACAGTGATATTATTCTATTGCATCAGTTTCAATGATTTGTCAAAATATAAATTGATAACATCGTCACGTAAATACGAGTACAAATTATCTTATAAACACAACAGATCATTGAAAACGATGAAAAGGCGCTTCTGTACATTTTATTATAATTAGAGTAACTGAAATGAGTACCTATGCTTTGTGATTTATTAGAACTTGATGCATTGCAAATGAATTTTAAATTTGTAATTCGATTACACAATTATTATAATGAACCAAATTATTTATATTTTCATATTAAGTCAATGTACCGTAATTATCGTTTTTGTAATTTAATTTAATCCTGTACAATGTTTTAACAATAAACCGATACGATAACATCCGCCTGTGAAGAACTTAAAATTTTACCTGTTTAAAATTATATAAGTGACACTATATAATCATATAAAAATGAAATGAGCAAAGTACCTATGTATGCACTGAGACATCTATATATTTTGTACGAGTAATTATAGTTAATTTTAACTTACACCTAATTATATTTAACCTTACCAATAAGTTTGTATGATTGTTATATTTAAGTGAATAAGTAATTATATATTTAAAGCAAGGTACGACGAACAGTCCTGCCTCTATTTGAGTCAATTCATCATTTACGTATTAAACACGTTAAACCAAAAGCAATTTTACGCGTAGGGATTAAGAATTATTTTAATATAGATACAACAAAATTATAATGAACAACGCAACATAAATACAATTTGCATCATTTGACACTTAACACTGCAACGATTTGTTTACCAACAGCCTGAATTTTTATAGCCCATAACATCAGGAGCACGATATTATCCTAATTATTCTAAGCCGTCCAATTATTTTTGGATTTAGTTGATTTTCATTGTAAAGGTGTGTGGTTAAATGACTTTTAAATACTTTCTTATGTATATATATATATAATTGGCCGTAGATAGCGTTCGATGTGTTGGTAAACATTTCAAAGGAATAAAATTATATCTATCGCAAAGTTTAAACTTGGCGCAGGTGTTTCGTTGAGAAGATCTATGTTGTAGTCTGTTGTTAAGTTTGTCATTGATGACAAAAAATATATTGTTATCTAGATATGTTATTGTTTCATTTCCACATAATTGCTACTTTCACTATTACTCTTCTTTGTAAAAGACTTAACAAAAAAGTAATTAGACAAAATGTATTATTTTATACTCGTTACAAGTATTATTGCATGACTAAATAGTTTATTATACACTTGAAATAAAAACAAATATAGCCATGAATAAGAACGACACTAAAATAGTACACAAAATATTTTGAAGAATTTTGCATTTATTTTGCCTGTTGAATCTCGACAGCGCCTATCTGGGGACTAAGTTATTGGGACCCGAACCGTGTCATTTCACAGTGAAAACTCCCTTTAAACCCGAACACAGTTTGCATACCAAATTGTTGGCGGCAGAATTAATATTATTAGTTATTTATAGCATTATTCAAATTCTGAATCCAAGACAATGAGTACAATTACGCCTGCCCCCAGTTGTTAGCAAATATGATTAATATGCACTATTTGCTATTCGTATACCGAATCTGCAATGGAACAAATTCCTGGCCATCTCAGAATGAAAAAAATCCTTAGATATTGTACTAATAATATTAATAGTATTTTTTGTCAATTCTTCTTTCATCACGTGAGTTTGCTAGTACACTTAGGGGAATAGTCTCATTGGTAAACCATACGTGACCTGTTACTTGTGTAGGTAGTTATAGCTATGTCTACGTGTAATCGAAAGAGCTTAATACAGTTCATAAGTATGTTTTATTTCATAAAAAACGGCAATATAGTAATAGTAATTAATTGTAATAAAATAGTAAAAGACTGCCATACCAAGGAGGTCAATTTATTCGGTTATCAAGAGAATAATATAGGTATTAAAACAACCTAAAGACGTCAACTACATATAGGTAAGACATTAGAATTAAACGATTCTACAAAAAATAATCCATTTCTTTTAAACTTATTATGTGATAAACTTACTCCACATGGGAGTAAATTCTGTCCACTAGAAAGATAATATTCAGAATTCTTTTGTATTCGAAGGAGCTCAAAAAGCTGAGTTGAGAAAAAACGTACTATATTGTGCGTAATGTATGTACTATTTTTACAACTGCTTTCAAGGAACTTATAAAATAATTCCTTGCGTATTCTATGTACCAACGTAATGTAATGTAATTTAAGTAATGATTAGCAGGAAACTTTTACGGGGTACGTACACACCAAATTAAGTTGGTTTTACAAACCAGACCAGTTAGTAATCATATTGAACGTATATTTATATATATACAGTCCTCTGTAATACTTTTAATATAGAGTTCATTTATTTTTTGGTAATTTGAGTCTTTAATACAAATACTCGTATTACATCAGAAAATTACATTTTCAACAAACTCATCCAACAAGTTTTGACACATCACATCTATTTAGTTACAGTTTTCGAATGTTATTATTTCTCAATCGGTACAGAAAATGTGAGCTTTTTAACAATAAGATTAACTGTCTGGACATTTAAATAATTAAATATATTAGTTTAAGTTTGCTATGATCATTATTAACAATTTAAAAAAATGAAATATCTGATTTGCGAATACCTAAAAAATTTGCGTTCATATTTTTTTTCAAATACAATTAAACAGTTGAATAACCTTCTCTATATTAAGCGACAATATAAATAATAGTTTATCAAGTTTTCTTTCTGTACATACTTATAATTACAGTTACCCAAATATTATCAAAAGCACAATGTTAGAGTGTGATTCTGATTTACGTTTAGGTCAAACCTTATCGCATGGGAGGAGGGAGGAGGGAGAGGACCGTTAGTAATGGGGTCTATTGGCCCCTTTTCTAGCAATATAAGGTTGACCTCAATGTGTTCCTCCCTGGGGCGATTCATAGATATCGTATAATCATAGATAATTGGTGAATTCGTCACGATAGACAAAATAAACAGATTTTATTGTCATTATTTCATCTCGCACTAGTGGTAGTTACTATTAGACAATAACAAATTAAATTAGTCCCAACCTATATTGGTTAGTTATCTTAACAATACCGTTTTGTTATTTGTATAATGCCTTTTATATGCCTAATTAAACGTCGTAATAAAATAGTATTGTCCTCAAACATGATGTACGTATAAAAAAAATAAAAAAATAATGTTATGGAAATAAAAAATAATAGAAATAATATAAGAATAAAATAGTATAGAACACTCGCAAACATCTCCTGGTAAGATTTCATACAAGCATTTTAAAGTATTCAAATATTCGGAAGAGCAAACGGTAACAAAGCTCATAGACAAGAGCAGATCTTCTTGAAGTGAGGATGACTTACTGGAAGCATTTGTTAATACCTAACAAAGCACGTCATAGACGCACATAACAAGTAAATATCTAAGTATTTTTTAAGTTAATTAAAACTATTCACATATTTCATCTATCTCTGGTGCCTGTTGTTGAATATAATTAGATATGATCGTTTTAACGCCATCTTTTGTTTTATTACATTTAAACAAACGTATGTGGAGTTTTCAACAGTCTTATTATGATATTACTTTCCACACGGAGAAATAATGATTAATTCTCTTTAACCATAATAACCCATAAAACAATATATATTAAAATAAAACTTAATACTGTACTAAGTAAACCTACTGTTGAATGCACTATGCAGCTATGCATATAGGGTAGCACTTGCAAATATAAAAAAATAGTTTTTCCTTTCCAATTTAAATATTGTTCTTAATAAACTAAACAAAATATTGGTATAAGTGGTACGAATAGATTTCTAGCTAAAATAGGTAGGCTTTATAAATTTTACGAATTTAAATTAACAAAATGTAGCTGTTAAATTTTAGAGTAACTTCATTAATTAGTTGATCATTCATTTCAGTGTTTTCACAACAAAATCGCCGTCATGTCAAATTTATAAGAATAATTTATTGCTTGTAATGGAAATTACATAATAAACCTAGTTACGCTAGTACCCTACTTAATTAAATGCGGCAAAAGGACCCGGTTCGGAGTAAGCCGATGCTGTGTGTGTGCGCTGATTTTCAACTGTACCCTTATCGCCCAAGTTAAAGCATAACATAAAACTTTGAGTCGCACTAATATAAAAGTCTGTGATTATACATTTTAGGAATACATGGTTCTTTAAGGACTATTCCTTAAAGAACCAGACCACGTGTTCTCGTTTGGTTGTATCACATAAATAAATATCAGAATAATTAAATAGAGACAACACCAACGAGTCCACAAGTATAATGTTTAATTTTATTAACAATAATAATAATTTTCGATACAATAATGTAACAAATCAAATGAACTATTTTTTTAATTATAAATATTTTATTGTATTTGAAAGTTCCAGTTATATTAATACTGCTATCTACATTTGCAGATAGCAAATTTATCTTAAATTCAACACTGATACGACACTTATGGCGATATATTTGAGGTTTTTTGGTAAATAATTCTAAAATAAAATACAATTCATGCAATTTCTATTAACCTACTCCTCGGGTCTTCCGTCTGACGCAACAAGTGTACAGCGCAGTATCATCTACAATATATAATCAGTATCATGAATGAAAACGCGTGCCACGTGAGGTATAGGGGGGTAAAGCGCGGTCGCGTGGGATCTGCAAGTGAACGTTACACCACGGCCGGACTAGCAGTGATGCCAGATTACAAGGTTACCCTCCAATGGGGGGTTTCATGATGATTATGAGACCAAATGATTGTAGGAACTTGGAGAGGGGAATATTATAGTTACGGGGAGGTGAGGGTTTATAGCTCGTTAATAGAGGACAACAAAAACACAATATATATATAGACATAAAACAGAACAAAGTATGGAAGTTAAATAAAAACTATAACAACATTATTTTTTGGTTTAGAGGAATGGTAATTACATATAGGGGAGGGTGGGGTAAGACGGGGTAGTTAAGGTTTGACACTGAATAAAACTCACATTTAAATAGGGATAACCATATTTTCTTTAGTTTTACAAACTTTGGTAATCGGTTTATTGTATAAATAACAATAGACTCAAATTAGCTTATTATTTTTCTCACAATCAATAGTTAAAGCGAAAAGGTCACTTTGCCCCGTCTTACCCCATACCTGGGGTAAGACGGGGTACCCTATAGGGCACGACGGTGTACGTAAAATAATAATAACTGCTACGGTAAATACAGTTAGAAACTAAAAACAAATGGTTTTAAAATAAAAAAAAACAGTCTCAAGTTTAATACGATTATAAGTAATGGACTAAACTACTAAGGGGATGCACTGCATGAATAGCTTTGTTGTGATCCAGTCTGCCTCACTGCAAACACCCCACGTACCTTGGGGAGCATTTATCATCAGTTCTGGCTTCATCGTTTTATGAGGAAATAGCATCATTGGTAGCATGTAGTACCCAAATGAACTGAAACTAAACACTACAGTGATAGTAGCTCCCTTTTTAGATAATTTTATATTTACTTTTAGGAACTATGGATACCCCAGTCTTAACTGTGTTATATATTCTGTCAGGAGAATTTTTCTTGAGGTCGAGGGTTTAGCCTAACAAATTAAAAATCTATCTACAGCTATTTAATTAAGTCCTGCAGCTCTTGCCGCTTAAGTGTTGTCCGGTTTTCTAATTGAAATTTCGGGGTGCCATTTGTCTGCTCTGACCAACTCACCCTACTGGTTTTCCGCACGTAGGTACATCCCATTCTTCAAAAATACAAAATTAGACTCGAATGGGGCAAGATCGGGTATCGCATATACCATCTTGCCCCTTCGGGTATTAATTTTATAAAAAAAATAATAAAAAATAGGAATAATAAATTTAAGCGGTCGAAATATTCTCGCCTTACTTTATGCTTTTTTAGCAATAACAGCAATAACAGCAACCACTCATCAATTTAATATTTTTTTCATGTATATAACAACAATTGAAAACAATAAGTAAACTGGTCAAAACTAGTTTTTTCGCTCAAACATCTAAACGCGACGTCTCACTACGGTGGTTCTCAGGAGACCGAGGGGGTCAAGTAATAGCTTATCACTGGTATTATTGTTTTGACTGAAGTTCATTTGGTTTTCTCTGTAAGGGGGGTACCCCGTCTTACCTCGCTTCCCCGTCTTGCCCCACCCTCCCCTACAGATTTTATTTATTATCAAAAATTTTTGGGGCATTTTGTTTGGGGGGAATCAAGACGGTCATCTGTCAACACTGACCGTCAGACCAGCACGAGCGCCCAATGATCTCGCGTCCACATCGTAGCGAATTGCGTCAGCAAATATAAATATTTTTAGAACTACAGATATCGCTGTTACCCCTTGACTCTGACTTGGGGGATAATGTAAGCACAAGCTTTTCTAATTAATTAATTAGATAGGTACTATTATTAATAGGCATTATAGCCGCTGTACTAGGTACTTACTTCATGATATCACTCCACAGACTCTGTATCCAATAATTACACGATTTCATCAGGAATAAATAGATTTTTTCGTTTAATTTCAACTTTTAGAATGCTTATTTTTTGTAATTACATTTATATTGAGTACGTACATTATTATGTCATGTCCGTTACATCAAGGCGTGTAAATAAATAGGTGTTTATTCAATTATACCCCCATAATCAATTATTCTTGTACAGTTAGGTTTATCTTTTTTTTATATCCATCAAAAAGGTACTGACTACTCTTTAAAAAAAATCCGCATAACGTTCATTTGGATTCATCGTGACTTTTATTTGATTCATAATTTATTGTATTTGTATAATGTTTGACATTGGTTATTTACCTCACCGAACCCGTTATCACATTATTATTGTAGTAGATATTTCTAGAAACCTATGTTGATGTGTATCTTAGAACACTTACTTAGAACTTCAAGATTCCGACTTTCTGTTACTACTACTTGTTATTGACTGTTGTTATTGTTGTTAATTACTGTAATAAATTAAACAATTCATAATAATATACTTGCTGTTTCGTCTGCTTTTTGAACATGTCTGCAATCTATATCGATTCTCGTGATATATTCAAGTCACGGCTCATCATTTAGTCGTGAAAAGCTAGATTGACGGATGAGATAAGCAGTGAAATAATAGGATTTGGAGACGTAGCATCTTAGTCCTTCGGAATAGCAACGCACGAGTGGTATCAAGGGAGTTACATGATGTCGTGTTGTCAGTCACGCTGTTTATGTATATATAGGCAATGGTTACCAATTGAGAGGTGCCCCTTGCATTGTCAGTAATGTGGGCTAACAACCTCATTACATGCCAGGTTGATCACTACGCGGTTCATGATGAAATTCCTGGTGAATTTGTCAGAATGAGTTAACTTGTAAGTAGTTGTTAGTTGTAAGTTGAGTTAACTATGTTCATCTCATGCATGAGGCCAGATTTCTAGTTTCTTTCTCCTCTACTAGTGCCCGGATACCGAATTCTTCAGACGGGTGAACCATTCCATTATCATCCCTTAAAAAAATATTACTAATTAGCATCAGGTAGGCCATGAGCTTGATTGCAAATTCAATTACATAAAAAACAATCTCCATGAAATAGAAATACGTTTTTCCTATTTTGCAGGCTACTACAGAGAGAGACACGAGCATATTGGATAAAAAAGATAACACAGAACACGTTTATTTTTAACATAGACAAAGTAAAGTACCTGTCCATATTTAAAAGCTGTCATTTATTCTTATTTTAGGTGAAATATAGCCTTGACTTTGAATATAAATAGTATACAGTTACTTAAAGTTCTTTATAAAAGATCAAGTTCTTGGCTCTTGAACAATTATCATTCATCGTTACAAGATTATCAACTCGTTATTGACCTTAACATTTGTTTACTCTTACCTCTTTTATTACATTTTTAATCGGTTAATTTATACGTCCGTATTTATCATTACATTACTAAGTGAACCAAAAACTTTGTACCCCTTACTACGAAAATGAGTATGGAATGTATTTAAAAATTATAGCATTCTGAACTCCTCTAGAGTGCAGAATGTTATATTTTAAAATTTTGCATAATAAATACATTAAATCCATAAAAAAGAACTTTACACATATTACCGTGTATTTGAAACACACACCTGCATATATATACTCTTTCGTTTATTGCTAAAGTGTTTGGTCAAATTGAGAATAGAAATATACTTTAAAATTATTTATCTTTAGTCTTGGACAATAGAACCTTAATACTGTTCAAACTTTTAATTTAAATTAGTTATGGCCGAATTTCGATCACTGAGCTACCACTACTTATGTTAAACGCTTCTTCTTTTCGCATACTGGAAAAACAAGGTTGTATATGAACTTTTTAGAGCATATAAGCAAGCTGTACCTACAGAATAGAGCAATTTACACTGTACCAATAATAACACAGTATAATTTTTGTAATAACTTTTTTACATCGCCGGTTTTTCTCTTTTTGTTACTCCAATTAGGCGGTTGATCTGTGAAATATAATTTATTACTGATATATATTTTTTACCTAATGGTAATCCATTAATAAAATTGATTTTTAATTGAATATTAATCGATTTTCTCCGTTATCGATTGTTTTTTCACATCCCTCTAATGGTCAATCAATAACCACATTAACTTGGTTTGTTTATGTAATATTATGTTATCTGTGGTAATACATAACGTGTCACATGCTCAATATTTTAATATTGCTAAATTCGTAAGAACTACCAATAAAGTTCATTGTGGATATACTGAGGAAATATGAATACATACTTACCGATATCTCTTAATAATATGTAAGATATAGAAATAAAGACGTACCTAATAAATAAAATAATTATTATTGTATGTATTAAAATCTTTAACTATATTTTAAACCTATTGGAATCGATATCGGAAATCATCTCACTGTATTCGACAGTCAGTATGACCCTTGACAACTATTCTAGTTTAATCCGGATTGTACTCCTTCTGCATAGTAATAGGGTTGATAATTTCAATACATAATGAATTTAGATAAACCAACACCAAAGTAATATAATTATAAACTAAAGATTAACATTTTAATTTATTGAATATTTTATGAGATAAATGGATGGGTCTATTTTGTTCTATTTATTTGATAGACTTAAAATTGTGAGTTCGATTGCATAAGGAATAATCAAAATGTTATTGGCCAAGGTAAACCCAACATAAAAATACTCCTTTTTGAAAAATGTAGAGAAATATTCAATCCCTATATACAATATTCAACTTCTAAATGACTAGACGATATAATAGACACTCACGTAAAAACCCTATGACTAACAATTATAATAATAAATAAATAAATAATGCTGGACAATTTAGACAAAATAGAACTTGTGTTGTGGGTACTAAACAACCGATATAAATGCTTAGATATTTCTTTTTAAACACAAATGTTTGCACCGTGAGAGGAATCAAACTCGCGACTATCGGAAGTAAAACGGTGTGTTAAATTCAAATTCAAAATTCATTTATTCATGAAGGACATTTTAGCCGCTTATGAACGTTAAATATTTTATATTATATTTTTTTCACTACCGTTCGTTTTCTTTGCAATACAACAGGAAAAATATATATACTATTATATACACACTATAGCATACTATTTGCAACCCGTGACTTTGACTGCGTGAGTTAGTATAAAAATGAAAAGACTTTAAAAAACTTTTTAATAAATCGCCTTTCAAATACTATAAAGTGAACATGAAATTGAAATACGTAGAAAAATATTTTTGTAAAAAATTACTAGTGAACTAGTATGCTGTGAGTTTGTCTAGGGTATATAAGTGCACCAAATTTCATTTACATTTATATGATTGGTAGATTGGGCGTGATTGACAGATTGTTGAACAATTTAAATAGAAGAAACAATGTTTCGTCGGGACCATGCTCAAATAAATGGGTATGCAATAAGGTCAAAATATATTTTTAGTTCTAAATATTTATAACTAAAAAGATTTAATGACCTAAAAGTTTGTTATAAAAGTACAATAGAAGATTAATTATTTCAGGCATATATTAATTTTGTAAATATATCCTTTCGCAATGCCATACATTAATATTTAAAATGTTGAGAACACAGATTATTAATTTTCAATTGAAGTAATTTGTATGAGGAACTCGATACTTTACTAATTTGAGTCTTTCTTTCTTTTTTTTTGTATTAATATTTGTTGAGTATTATTAATAAAAATATATACATTCATTATGATTACTAATAAAAATATTTATATACCAAGCGACGCTGCCACATCTATCTACCTCACATGAACTAATCCGTACAGTCAACAAACGTGTAAAATAATATTGTATAATTTAGTAAGAGCACTGGGCAATATCAATGTAGTTTAATTAGTATTACATTAACGAGACGCATCTGGTTATTATCTGTCACCTAATGATTCTATTTGAGAAAACTTGTTTGAACCACTTTTATATTAAAAATAATGGCTATTCACATTATTACCGGTCTTGTTAATCTTTATCAGCTACGAAATTTAAAAATTGCCCATCGAATCACTCATATCTCTATCACACAGACAAACATTGTGAAATTGTAATTTGTAGATAATTTCATTCAGGCTGTTTGATATGAATATTCAGCGACGTTCGGGTTGTGATAACCTTCGTAGTCTACGAAGACCTTGCTTAAGCTAGTTTCTTATCATGACGCCTAACAATCCAATTGCGACCAATTATTGTGGGTATTAATTGGTTTAATGACTTTCTTGGTTCAACGTAATTCATGGCGTCACCTTAAGGTCAAATGGATTTGATCGCTAAGACGCAAATGCTTACACGTATTCTTATACTTGTTTATAGAATTTTATTGTACATTATATTATATGTCTTGGGTTATTATTGTGACATCATGGTATAGTTACAATACAAACATTTTAATTATTTGTTTTCAGAAAACAATTATTAACCGAGCGCGCAATGACTGACGTCTTTTGCTACTGATGACGGTGTACCTACGTAAGAGTTGTTGGGGAAAATATTCAATTGTTAGGGTAGAGCGGTACGATCATATTGATTTACGATATTGTTTTTAAACAGCTCTTCAAATAGCTCTATTGCATTGCCTGCGTGAATTGAAGAAAAAGTATAAGTAAACAAACTTAGATTCCATTCAAATCTGCCCAGTCATTTAACAGTGATTAAATTATATATTATAATTTAATTTAATATTATTCATTTATTTCTTCTCACAAACATGGATGGCAACAATACATATAGTATTAATATAATTCACTGCTTAAATTTATTATTAAGTGAGTTCATTTATTTTAAGCAACAAACATCAATGGGAGGAGAGATTTAACTTCATTCTCAATCTATCTTCGTCCAGCGTACACCATTATCGCAGACAAATGCCATTCCACAAAAATAACACTGATAAAACAAGTATATATCAAAAACCTCCAAACGTGCAATAGAATTTAATTTCAATAAAGAAAATACTACAATACAATGTACTGAAGCAGTTTTTTTTAATGGATGACTATTGAATGGGCGAAATGGTACTGACATGGTACACCGCTAACAATGGAGTTAATGATTCATATTATTAACAATCGTCTTCCCCCTGTAAAAAGTAGTTTGTGTGAGTATCTCAGACTCCTCTATTACATCTGTCAAGTACCATCGGTTATAGAGTGAAATTACGGGATAAGAAGTATGATATAGAATGGCAACGCATAAGTAGTGTCATGGGCGTCGTATGATAAAGCCCGATTCATGTAAATAAGTGACGGTTACCAATTTTCATTAGGTATACCGTCAGCTTAATTGGTATTCTATTATACTTAAAATAAAAAAAAAACTAATTGCTATGACCAGTGTAAAGTAGGCCAGCTATAAGTAGATACTATCAGCGTTAAAGTAATAGCATTGAAACCATATTAATTGTTTTTAGGCTTAATGATTAGGTATATAGGCTCAGAAGTTCTATTTAAGAATATAAAACTTTGCTAACGTTTGTTGAAATTTCTTTGTCGTCAAAAGATGCATTTGCACATTTTCTGTTGTTAACATGCGTAGGTATATTCCAGAGAATTACTTACCCAACTAACAACGATCGAACACAGGTTGTTTACCATTCATTTGGACTTTAACCTAGTTAGGTATTACGTTAAATGATAAGTCAAAAAATTGTTTATTATTCAATTTTTGTTGACATGAAATCGATAAAATATCGTACGTTTTGTCTGGCTATCTGTTCATAAAATATATAGGTACTTTCAATGGCTTCGTGCATCTGACCTGTAATATGTAGAAATAAATAATATATATTACACCAGAAAAAAAATCTGGCTACATAGAAATACAACGTACATTTCTATAGAATTATATTAATTAATGTCATCCACAACTAATGACGTCACAGGTTATAAAACCTGTAACGTCATTAGTTATGGATGATAACATTGTTGTAGGCATGATGAAGCCAAGCACGGATGTCCTTGTAAGATTAAGATTTTAGTACATACAAGATTCTGACCTACAAAAATTTAAGAGCCGTATCAAATCCGTCAAAGCTGTACCATAGAGTGAATCCAAAATAAATATTTAAGTCAGTATGTGAAAACTGGACATTGTGGTTAGTTCATATCTGCTTTGGTTAATGTATACCTAGATAGTAACTTAAAGTCTATTTTTGTATTATACTTGAGAGAAAATAGATTAAGTGCTCTCTCGCCTGATGGGACTCAGTGCTAGCAATTGAACAACTGAACAGTAAATGGGAGTACCATTTACTGACGATCCTCGACTGGCCCCCTCAAAACGATGATTTTAATTGCTTTGATAACATAGTCTATCTCAGGTGACTGTTTAAGAGATATAATAACACCAGTACAACAGAAAACTTATATTTTATATACTTACTTATAAAGATAATAAGTTCTGTCAAGTCATCATAAGTTACGATGTGACCATGATAATAATTAAGTGATTATTAATGATGTCGTGACTGAGTTTATCAACTTATTTAACACTAGGTATGTCTATTATCATTATAACAATTATAATACATACGTGACATTTTTTTTATTTGTATGGATAATTTAAAGTTACTTCTTGTAAACGACATTCTGGATTATGCTCCCTATTACAGCATATAGTATGTAATAATTATTCTATGGTTTTACACCAATTCAGCACATTTTTAATATTTATTATCTTTTTTTAATTCAGTTGGACTTGAATGTTTTGTTTTGTGCCCCAGGTCAATACCAATACTGATAATAGACATACTTACTAGTCTGCAGGTCAATCCAACATTTTCATTTCTAAAACCTTTGCGGTAAATATACAGTTGTAACAATGATAACTTTGTGTCAGTTTTTAGTGTATGTCATAATATGTATATAATAAGTTATATACATATCTTTAAACTTTACATTCTAGTCTTTTTAAATACTTATACACCAATACACTAAGCTTCATATCTACTAAAATCTACCTCTTTTTGCAATCGATAAAAAAAGCCGGCATTTATTTCGAATGTACAACCATTCATATAGCAAGGTACTTATCATCAAGGTATTTTAGGAAAGTGTCAACTTTAGTCACGTCATGTCAGTCTGACGATAGAGGGTGAATGTCAGCCTCCTAAGCGTGGAATCCAGGTTGCGACAGTATACGTCAAACAAGTTAGACAGTGAGATTTCCTGAAAAGCAATTGAGGTACGGATACAAATCCGGTACATTATACCTGATGCCGGCCTATTTTCTATTTATAACACAATGACGCATTACATTGTCATTTATTTTAAAAATACAGGAATCATTTATGGCCTCTGTTAATAATAGGATTGAAAATATTGGATATGGCCAATAATATAATATGGATGACAAATGCGAAAGTATGTCTGTCTGATTCTTACCGTTCTATGACTATACAGAAGAACATATGTTAATGACATTAGACGTGAAGATAGATTATATGTATATCGTGAAGGGCTATATTTTATCTTAAAACTGACGAAGTTGCCGGTGTGTAACAGCTAATAGAATAAATAAATAAACAGAGTTCTTTTTTATTCTGTAAGCTCATTTTTCCACTTCCATCATTTAATAAGAATAATATTTGTCTCAAAAACTAATACAATTGCTGCTTATTATAAAATTTAAAAATAATAGATATACGATAGATGCATAACGTCTATAACTCAGAGGTGGCAGTGATTCCACTCTCTCTATGTTTATTAGTAAATTAATACATACAATTTATATTACTTTAAATGTAACTACCAATTTTTATTTTTCTTGTCCTTTGTTATTACTTGTAGGTATATTTCAAGAAAACATGTGAACTCAATTGCTTACGCAAATACACCATTTAAGTTGATAAGAAGTAATTTGTGTACGAAAGGAAATAAAACTTTGCAATTTAATTATTACACTTAATTATGTATTTAATATGCATTGTTTCATGTAGGTACGACATATGGTTACCTCATGATATCTTGTGAATGTTGTTAGGAGTCAATAAATGCTATGATATGGCTTAGGACATATAGGACTTTATCGCATATGTCTATGAATGTCCATGTTGAAAAACTTAAATCTATAGGAAAGTTATATCAAAATCACCTATATATAAAGCAATAAGAAAAATTACAGGATATGTTTGCGAAACTACATAATTCTGTTTCATGCCCCGAAAGTATAGTAAGATTACAAATACTACTATAAAATTTAATTACAAAATTCGATATAGGCATAGGTATCTAATTTTAGAATGGTATCCTTTCGTGACTATTTTAAATTTAGTAACATCAATTAGGTATAAATGAATATGGACGCTTCTATAATACCTATTCCAATTCCATAGGTTTTTATTGTTTTAACTAACTGGTTAACACATTTTTATGATACTGGAATGGCAAAACTAACTGACTCATGGAAAGTCACAACCGTCGCCTACGGATATCAGCTCAGAGTCAAACATTACTCTTTTACTTTAATTTTGTACATTTTACCTCAGTGTCACGTATGTTGGTTAATAAGCTATTTTGTTCACAAACTGGAAAAGTGAAAAATGAAAGTAGGATAAATAAATTACTTTTTTCGCCATTTATTTATGTAGAGGTACGACATGAGGAACAACACAAATCAAACATATGGCGCCAAAGGTTCGCCCTGCTATTGTTGCTATTCCCGAGGACTAAAGCAATTAAAGTACATTACAGAAGTAACGTCTGAGTTGACTGTAATTTAAAAATTTTTAATAAGTTTTTTGGCCATTACTTTGTTCACACACACGTAAATTATAATCTTTAGCGGCGCCCCCCGTACGTGCTGTTAGAATCAATAAGATTGTAACACGAATTGAATCTTACATCACTATCCTGCCTATGATATGTTGGAAAATTAGAAGATGTAAGTGGTATCTTAATACAATGCGCAACAACAAAAACATTTTTCATCATTCTGTCTACTCATTTTATTGATATTTACCTTATATTTATATACGATGGAAAATTAGAAATATATATATTTCCCCATGTCAATCAACAATAACAATTAGAAACAAATACACGTAATACGAGTTCACTGAGTGACGCGACGACGTAATTTTTATCGATAACTCAAAGGGTTCGTTCACCGACTACGTCTTCGTAAAGTATCTACGTCACTAGAATCCATTCTTGATCGATCATACATGATTTTATCAATGATGTATTAAACAAACAAAACATCTAACGTATTCGTATCTGAAATGTTTTTACGAAAATGTTTATTGCGATAGTATACCCAAGCAAATAACATTTCCATTGATAATATAATTAAAATCCCCGGTCCATTTTTTTTTCGTAATATTTATAGTTACCTACACTTTCCTGGAATTTATTTTGCCGTATCGTTAATTTATGAGATGTATTAGATATCAAGAAATATTAATGAAGCAGAATCTGCATGCTTATATAAAGAAGGTTAATTTGGTATGATATATATATATATAATGAAATCTATAAATTCTCTCTGACATGTGTATATCTATGCACATAATTAGCTATATAGTGAATTAACCGAAAATACCGAACCGGAAACTGCAATATACAGCTTGGGCAAAGATCAGAGAGTACAGAGATAGTTTAAATCGTATCGCGTTGTAGATAAACCTGTTACTGGCAGCTTGACCAATGTATTTTTTATTCTTATCTCTACAAAATTACAAATAATAGTTTTAAAGAGTTGGTTGTTCTTTTTGTAAAATGTAAGTACCTACCTACAATGTACCTATAGTATAGTTTTAGAGAATCTGCCGTTAGACATTCAAATAAAATACTATAGTATGTATACCTATATAAATGACGTAACTAAATACCTAATGAGCATCACTATATTAATCAATAACTACATAGTTAATTAATAGATAGTGATCCTCATTAGGTATTCCATAGATGTTAATAAATTTTAATTAGCTGTAATATAAAGAATTAGGAATATAAAAATAATGTAGCACGTAGATATCTACATAGTTAAAGAAGACGGTAACATTGATGTAACGAGGTTCTAATATTGCATGTGTAAAATACCTACCAATTTCAAATAAACTATAGAACAATCTTTAGTGATAACTTTTAAGCATAATATACTGCAATAATATTAAAAAATTGCTGCAAAACAAAAATATTCAATTGACTTCACACTTAATATCGGCATGAAACATATTGTTTTACATTTAGGTACCTATCTACATTAAAACTTTGTAAAATATATATGTATATATAGACAGAACTTAAAATGAAATTGAACATTTCATAACTCTCCGGTACATCTAGTTACAGTAATTAGGTCACGAAACTCATGAATTCCAGTTTAATTCGAACTTTCTGATCAGTATTTCACCTCATTACTCGACTAAAACTTATGTTAAATTGTTTATGTAGGTAATGTGAATCACGTATAAATACCGGCAATTATTGTCATACTCATTTCAAGATTATTTTCCTTAAAAAATGGAATATAGGTAATTTTTCATTTTATAAGGAAACTATGCAATAAGTGGTTAATAGTCATCATTTAGATATATAACAAACACTTTTGTTCCGATGCGCAATGCATTTTCTAGATTACCCAGAAGCCACCTACATTATTCTCTAATAATATTATGTGTAAATATTATTATATTAGGTGAAAAACATTGCACCCATTCATAGAGTAGCTCTATGGATTATTTACTCATTCTCATCTTTTTGAAAATCTATACCTAGTTCAAGTTGAGTCGAAGAACTCTATTTTGGAATTTAATCACAATGTTGATTTCAATTCAATACAGTTTTGTACTATACTTTCGAAAAATAATTAATGACGTCTGAACGGAATATATTTATAACAATGTCAGATAGTTCTTTAATTGAACACGGAATATACAATTAATATACTACAGTTTATAAATGAAGTGTATACAAAGGTGCGAAACGGCATAATCCAACGTCATTCGGAATTAATTTTAGAGTAGACTGGCAGAACCCTATCCTCTTACAATAACCTAGCTGCACAGCGACATATTATTGGGGATGTGGACGGAGGCTCGGCCGAATGCGCACCAGCCCGCACGGTTTCGGCGGCAATTACGGCGCAGGCAAGATAACCGTCCGATTACATCAGCAAATTGTACCGAAACGCGGCGCGTGCGCGGCTGCTATATAAGCTTCGCCGCTACATACCGCTACTCATTCACTAATCGCTACTGATAGATGACAATACTCTAATTATTTCGTGGCAATGATCAACGCTCTCATGCATTTCTTTGAAACTGTTAATATAGAACAGAATAACAAACAGTGGTGGCACAGTGACAATTGGTGTGACAGTCATTCCCCAAGTTACGAATATCAACACAGATAGCCCAAGTTCAAGGATCTGGTACGTCAGCTAAAAGGTAAATATTATTTGTTATTCAAATGCATCTGCATAAACATAGTGACGTTTTGTGCATTCCATAATTTATTTTAACGCTTATATTTATGTATTAATTTAAGTGTATACCTACTTATAAATATCAATTAGGTGCTACATATTTAAAACAACTGTTTCCTCTTCCGTCTTCATTTTATATCAAAATATTTATTATAATATGTAATTTGTTTTAATTTCACTGTACCGGCAATATTCATATGAGTTTTCACTGAAATGGAAAAGGAACAGTAAGAAATGCTTTTATATATTCAAGCTTCTACTGGGTAGATACTTTCATAATTGCGGTATAATCTTAGCTCAGACGTAAACTGACGCCAGTTAATAGTATCATGTTTAATTTACAACGCTTCATTGCATTTAATAGGGCTAGCCACAGATACAGACTACGCAAGTACCACAGGTTTATATAAAAATTAAACGTGGCACCTTGATGTTATAAGAGTTATTTGATATGTGTAATCATTAGTAATCAATCTCAAAAATTACAATACCACAAATGTTGTTTTTATCAATACTCCAAATTTTCCAATATTATTTTAACTAGTAGTTTTAACATATAGTAGGAATGGCATTGAAATTTAATAACTACAATATATATTCGTATCAGTGAGGCAGTGCAAGATTCATATAGCAATAAAAGATAGGTTACCTTAGCTAGCTCTTTATATGTATATTGCATACATTTTTTAATAACAACAAGATGTTCATTTTCATTAATAGATTTAAAATGACAAGTGTATTCCATTTCACTCATAAATTTATCAACGAGACACACCCCTAGATTACATGACGTGAAAACACTAACGCGGTTTCGTAATCCCTTTACAGAGATACAAATATCACATCAGTCGCGCTGAACTTACCAGAAAGTAGAAACACGTCTGATAATACAGAACACCGGAAATTGAAAGTTATCAATATTTACTGAAGAAAGTTTTTATAAAGCAATACCATGACTACCATACAAGTTCCCCGTGAAGTAAGCCTGCCCGCCCTTCCGGCTCAGGAGCCTAACGACCTGGATATTGTGGCGCTTACAATGGCAGCACTGCGCTTCGTCAACCCATGGACCATCGAGACTAAATGGGTTGAGAAAATACAACCTGGTACGCCAGAAGCTAAAGATAGAGTTATTACTCTCGCAGAAGTTAGCTGTCACGACACTCCTCAAGATTGCTGGGTCGTAATATACGACCGAGTGTACGACATTACCACTTTCCTAGAAGAGGTCAGTTGAGAAATCATTATAAGCATTATGACAGATAGATAAAAGATACATTCTTTACTTTAACAAATTTAATACATATTTTTGTCAGACTGAAATATCTTTATATTATAATAATTATCTTTATTACTACATTTTAGATCTTTACTAATAGGCATTTCTCTATTCCAGCATCCGGGTGGCGCCGATATTATGCTGGAATACGCAGGTCAAGACGCAAGCACGGCTTTCAGGAGTTCAGGTCACACGCGCTCTGCCTCTAAAGCCCTCGACCGTTTCTTGGTCGGTGAGCTGCCGATGCACGAGAGGATGTACCGTCGCCCTAACGGCATACGACTTAGCGACATACCAGACTAATTTGAAAATTATTTTATACGCATATTATGGATTGAAATAATTTTATAATTGTACCTTAGTAGATAACTTAGCTGGATCCCCATTTAGTTACTGTAAATCTTATTCTGTTGCCCTCCTTGTCTATCAGTGGGGTGCTGCCAACCCTTGGTTTATGGAGATGTTAACCATTACCATACCTTTTTTTAAATTCAGGGCACATTAAATAAACGAGACATAGGTCTATAAAGACGTATTTGTGCAGACACTCTGATATTACATCTGTACTATCTGACGGTGTATGTAGACTTACTATTAACTAAATATAATGAAATAAGTTATTTATTATGCATTTAAAATACAGCTCTATTTATTTAACACTTAACTATTTATATTATATAGAGACACATAAGTAATAGAAACAATATGTAGACGTAATTTATTTAATAGGTGACCCTACTATATTTTTAATAAGTACATACATAGTTATTATGCAAAAGTTAATAAAATACTATTTATCAAACATGTCACTGTTTAATCAATAAGATATATACTGCACTAGTAACCAAGATGTTTATTAACCTCAGATGCAAATGTCAAGAACTTGATAAATAAGCACGTACACTTGAAATAATAATTTTATGTAGAGATGTTTTACAGGTAATGCGATACTGTAAAAATAAATAAACAATAAGCTGACTTTTGACAAATCAAAATCATATAAAAATAGTTGATTCTTATTAATGTTAATCGAGTCTTAACAAGAATAATTTTGGAGTAAATAAGGTATTTACCTTTCCTCGTTATTAACAGCTTCTAACATTATCCTAGATATAGATTATTTATTCATTTTTTATTTCTATAACATTTAGTTCTGAATAGACCGCCTTTTTAACTACAGTAGACCCCCGGTAGTCCGACAATCATTTTGCAGGGCAGTGTCGGACTATCGAATTTGTCGGATTATAGAGTACTGACTAAGACCCCTTATAGTCCGAATTTTTTTACAAAAGAGTACCTTGTAATCCGATAAATTATAGATCCAATAATGATTCTTTATGTTACATACATATACAGTGGACCCCCGGTTATCCGACAAACGTTTTGCAGGGCAGTGTCGGACCATCGTATTTGTCGGATTATAGAGTGCTGCTTAAGGGTCCTCTGCTTATAGTCCGGAATTTTTTACAAAAGAGTATCTTGTAATCCGACAAATTACAGATCCAGTGATAAGATTCTATGTTATATATGTATGTATGTATATGCACTCTGAAGTATATTGTCAAAGTAATATTCAATAACAAATAATAGACAATGTCGGATTACAAGGGACAGACAGGGGCCGGATTACCGCGGGTCCACTGTATTTGAATAATTTTTGATTTCATTAAGATACGAGCGCCAAAATTTATCCTACAGATTTTGGGTAAAGGGATAAAAATTGTAGATTAGATTTTTGTATTAAATTTATAGTTATAACTTCAACAGAATTCACTGAAGTTTTAGTGGCAATTTTTAATTCAGTATTATTAGAAAAAGAATTTCGTAAAATACTTCATTTCATTCACAGAATAAGTGTCATTACTATCTGGTAGACCTGATAGGTAAACCTGGCAGTAAATAAAATAGTAGTCTAATTCTCGTTTATAAGTAAATTAATTCAATGAGTGAAGTGTGAAATGAAATTGCTTCTTCAAACTAGTTTAATTATAAAAGTTCCTATTGTTATCTTTTATTTAAATAAAATATATATTCACTTGTACATACTATATGAATATTTTATTATCTGCACCCTAAATACAAATCCTAACATCGTTGAACCTCACCCCCGCAGTGTTATCAGTTAGTTCACGAATCGCTCACGTACGCAAACAGATATTAAATTAAATACAATTATCAATGTGCCCAACAATTGGCATTTCAAATCTAATATAAAAAAGTACGCTAAGATCGAAACCATCAGATGCTACCACAAGATGACAATATAGTTACCTACATACACACATTTAGTGTATGCGTAGACACCATAGTACTGCATAATCTCACGTACATTCTTATTCCGATACTGAATATATATATAAAATTCTCGTGTCGCGGAGTTTGATACCAACTGCTTAGAAACGGCTTTACCGATTTTTATACCCCTCAATGATAAGGGTGACCCACCCCAAAAAGTTTTAACTTCGTTGATAAAAATATTTTTTTATGATTCGGCATTAAAAATACATACATACAACCCTAAATTTACACCCCACTACTGTCAACCCCTATTTTTAATAGCGATTAAAAAAGTAAGTTTTAGTAAAAGTAAAGTAAAAGTTGCAAATGCCTTTTAAAGTACACTTTTTTTATGTTATACAATAAGTGATTTTTTTTATCATATTTTGAAAGAAAGAAATAATTAATTCCTAGTATATGAATGTAGTTTGTACCTATAGTTTAATAATCTAAACGGTTACATCATTCCAGGTCAATAGATAAAATACAAATGGAATTTAACAAGGCATTTATTCAATAAATAGGTACACAAACTTATAGAAATAAATATCAAAGTGACAGTCTTCTATTAATAATAACTCAAGTATATAATAGGTAATAAAGACTTCTTTTTTAAACTCAAGAATCATATGTATATGTATCGTATTTTTTTAATAATATAGGAATAAATCAATAATATTATTATAGGCCATACCATAACTACCTATTCCCATCACAAATGTTAAAGTGATACATAGACCTTATTAAACATAACGGACCACCATCATCGTGATTTTAATTATTTGATATTTTTAATGACCAAACCAGTGCCATATTTTTTACTGTTTCTAAATAGCTAATATAATTAAAATAATATGGGAATTAGTACTGACGGCTTTGGTAGATGGCGTACCGTGACGTCACAGTACGTAGATAGCCTCCGAAGAGAAGATATATGAGTCTTTATTATGGCATTTTTTTATCGTAAAACGATAATTGGTTGTGACTACATAATTATATGACTAGAAATAAAATTTTTATTCCAAATTATTTTACACTTAGCTTTCATTGATATTTGGAATGTATACTTTAATAATACAAGGGGGAAGGGAATTGTTAGCAGTGTGGACTGATAACCCTATTGCTAGCAATGAACCATGTCAAGATGACGTTCACGCGGTTCCCCCTGGAAATCATTGTGTTAAATTCCTGGTGAAATTATCACGATGTCCTAACTGCTCTGACCGCATGCTCATCCTATCATTCTCCAAAGGTGCCAGAGTAAATCGTTAGCGTAGGTGGTTGTACCATACCATTATCAAAAACATTAACTGTAATAATAAACACGAAAATAGGCCTAATATTTTCATTAAAATTGAACAATTTTAATTAAAAAATAAAGTAACTGATATGGACAACCAACAGATAAAAGGGTGGGGATTAACATCCCCACTTGTCCGATGTCATATAATGCAATTTAACAATTGCATTATATGACATCGGGCAAAGATTGTTGATAAACCCAATTTATAAAAAAAAAATTATACACGTTCCGACTTGCATTCCAGACATTTGTTTTCTTGTTTACTTTTATGGTACTTAGATATGCAATAACCAGCACGAGTAGTATTTATTATATTTTAAGGACTTTTTACTAAATATCATCAAACTTACTTCATATAATATATAAAATTCATCAGATATGCGTCTAACTGTACAGCTCCTTTCGTATCACATTATTTATAAACTGTAGGTTGTTGTTACAAAGTATTTGACATTTTTTATGTACCTAGGATCTAGGAACCAAAAATGCATTTCTGTAGCACTGGTGCCATGGCGGAACTCGTACTTGTAAATGACGCGATATTTTAAGTTTTCCATTTTGTAAGCTGAGTGACCCAAAGAAAAAACCAAAGATGGAAAAGCCATATAGATTACGGTTTTCGAAAAACAAATGCATGAGTGAATAGCCGTATAAATTTGAAATTGGAATTCCTAACCAAAGAGGAGATATTTAAGATCAAAGTGTACCAGTACGACAAAACCCTAATTTCATATGTAAGGAGGATATAACAGAATTTAAAAAAAAAATTTGCTTATTCATAATATGTATAATGTTTTTAAATATACTCAATAAAAGTTTTATAATTAATTTTATAGTTAAATTTTATATTTAATATTTAACAAAAAATGCAGTGGTTTTCCTCTCAAATGAAACCACTGAGTTTTTTGACGTTATTGGAAGCAAATAATATGAGAAAACGTAAGTAAATGTAATTTTCTCGACAACCCGAGAAGACCCGAGAAATTAACCTCGAGAATTCTCGAGACCCGAGAAATTGAAAAGCTCGAGAAATCATGAACTCTAGTACCTATGTAATAAGAAACTTTATTTTCTATTAATATATTATTACTTGTACAATAAATATGCTAATAAGTAAGCCATAAATTTACACGTGATATAATATGAAACGAAAGTGACATGTATAATTCACAATTGTTTATAATTATAGATTCTATTGGCGGCGATGCAATGTTGTCTTAAGTAAACAAGCAATGCTAAACCCATCAATATGGCAGTCACCTGCATCGTCCACTCGCGGGGCATGCCGCACTTTGATACCTTAACCTCCTCGGGAACAACCGTCAACTGAAAAATGAAATAATCACCTTATGGTATATATAACATTTACTAAATAAACATTTGTTTCTGTTCGCTTAGATCTTTTAAACTACGAAAAGTTCATGCGGTTTTCAGCAATAAATAGAGTGATTCAAGAGGAAGGTTTATATTTATAATACATGCCTATTTTAATGCAGAAAATCTGAGAAATTCAGACATTTGTAGTGCATCCGTACGAAGTTGGAGCAATTCGCTAATAAGCGGCGATTACCACTTTACATCAAATGAGCCATTGTATTGTTTGTCAGATAAAATTGTAAAGTCGTAATATTAAAGGACACACAAAGACACAGTGTCACTTGTTTACATTTTTAATACTTACCAAATAGTACTTAGGATCCAATCTGTTCCTCCAAGAGAACGATGGTACTGTATACTCTACAAATTCTATCTTATGATCAGAAGTCGGTACGAAGCTATGACGAACCACGCAGCTGTGGTGAGTGTGGCCACCAAACGCAGCACGCGGATGTAAACTCTCAACTAGATATTCAGTAGACTCTTTGGAGAGGCAATCCCAACGTTCTTCAAACAGATTGTTTCTTTCTGGCAATGGTGCTGCATCAGGCTCTGTACAAATGATGTCTGATTCCCGGTACAGTGGATAATGCTGCAGGATAGTTTTTTTTTATTTTTTTAAAAAACAAATTAAATATTTTAATTTAACAAAAAACAAGAGTTCATCATTGATCTCCAGAATGTAAATTTAATCTAACCTAACTATAGCATATAAATAAATACCACAAGAACTAAATATTCCACTAATGGATAAATAAAAAAAAATATTGATACACATTTTCATAAACCAGACTACAATTGCACCGGTGTAGAGTTGGAGCGGGTCGTTATTAATTAAATATAATAAAAGTTACAAGCGGACGAAAATTGTAGATGCTTACATTCCCACGCGTTGTATGCATACATACATGATCTGAATAGTGCACAGACACATGAATAAATTAAAAGTACACCTGGGGCATTTTTATTTAATTTGCACAAATGTACAAAGTAAACAATTAAATCATAAACTAATGAGTTTAATATACGACCAGTGAGACAACTGTGTACACAACAAATATCTTTTGTCACAAAGTTGTTTTTTATTGATTATTATATGAGAGAAATTATTTATGTTATGCATTGTAATTGTAATATTTACCTGCATTATAATAGGTCTGCTGTATTTCTTCAATTTTGTTTTGCCTTTACACAGTGTGGATCCACTGCTACATTTGAGGATGTCTGTAAAATTAATAGTATTTATTGTGGCTTTAATAATGATACAATAATTCTTTATTAAAATTGTTTATGATAAAAAATACATTTGGTATTTTTTATCATAAACAATTTTAATAATGTTAGATGAAAGATTATAAGGAGTATGGATAAAATAAAAACAGATTTGAAGAAAATACAAATTTTATAAGTTGTTTTATTTTTTAATATGAATATAGAATGGTGCATCCAACTGCACTAACTGTTTACGCTGGCGAGGTGCCAGTGAAGGATGATAAATGAACATGAGGTCAGGTCAGTGACAAATTCACCAGGAATTTATAAAGATGGTTTCGAAGGGGAACCATGGGGTCAACAGTTATGAAGTTGTCATATATCCATGTGCATTTATGGATGCCCATTTGTTATTCATCTAATCTCCTCCATGCCCTTTTTCAATTCCTAGTTTCATAATAGATCAATTTTAAAGTAATTCAATGCAGCAAAACTATAACTAACCTGAAATTCTATCGATCTCACTAACAGCCCTTGAGCACAGGTTGCAACCATCACCTTCCATGGCCATCGAATTGATCAGAACAAAGTGATTGTCACGGACACTCGCCAAACGAACTGGTGGCGCATTAAGTTTGCTCTCAAATCTCTTGGCCAAATGTGGGGTTATCCTTTGAATGCACTATAGTTAATATTAAAGACAAATAAAATTGAAAATGCATGAATAGTAAACTACATCAAACTACATCATTCAGTAATCCAATCTAAATTCAAAATAGAGACATGAAATGAATTACAAATTAATAAGCACACAAGTAGTATTTGGCCTTATTGATAAAGCAACGGCTTTTAGTAACAACAATATACCATAAGTATCTATACCTTGTATTATTAGTTAATCTTACTTTATTACAAAACTGTATAATATCCAATATATGACAAAATCTAGAAAAGTTACAAAAATAATTATTAATTATAACATATTATATATTCAAAATAAAACACCCAATATGTTTACCTACAAAATATGTCACTCTTTATTAGTCCAGCCACATTTTAGCAGGATTTTCCTTTCAAGCTTGTTACTTTAAAATATACAAATAATAAAATATAGATGCTTAACATTTATCTAAAGTGGTGTATATATAATTTCAATAACTTTACATAAATTATTTCTTCTTCTCTCTCATTTAGTGGAAGTGATTCAAATTAAAAGATAATTTCAATCACTTCCACTAAATTAGTTTGATGATTTCAGAAATTATTTACTAACTTTATAAATAAGAAAGTAAGTTTATATTACTTGCTTGTGTATGATGGCACCAGTGGTAAATAAAAAGATGAGGATGAAGTCAAGTCAGTAAACCCATCATGCCAATTCATAAGGAATTAATTAAAATGCTTTCTAGTAGGGAGCCAATATTAACAATCCATTCCCCCAAAAAACTGAGTTTATGTATCTATTGTTGCCTTTGTAGTATCTAGTATCTACTAGATATCTAGTGCACCAACTACCATACATAATGCGTAATATATAGTAATAAATACAGTCTATTCCAAACAACTCAATCAATTGTCATGACTTTTTTAGGACATGCAAAGAAAGTCACAGGCAAAGCTTGTAATAATAAATACATTTCAAGCAGATAAATGTAAATGTTAATATACAATCAATACTAAATAAATTTATAAAATTATACTTTACCTGTAATGAAAACCAATATCATGATTTCCAACAATAGCATACATTGCTGTTCCATCTGGCACTTTAAACAATGAATGGAATCTTTCTACATATTCATTAAATTCTTTCTCAGGGCACCACTTGCCTTCATCAAATAGGTCACCTAAAAGTATATCTACTTATAATTTTCTAAATAAACTGAAACCACTCATGGGTATATATGTAGATTATAAAAACTTACCTAAAACAAAGACAACCTCAGGTCTGTGAAGAGTTAATGCAGTTTGAAATGATCTGTGCATTTGCCACTCTCGGCGCCATTTATCAAACCAGTGTCCATTACGAGATCCAAGCAAATGCGGGTCAGCCAGGACCATTGCATATAACGGCTGAATTCCTTCACCAGGCCCATTAGTTAACATTGGCCAACCGCACTGAAAATAATAACATTTAAACAGACGAAAAATAGGTATTATAGTAAATTTATATAAAAATACTTACTTGTATTTGAGTAACATAATAAATAATATATTCACAATAGATATAAATAAAAATAATTCCTATAAATAATCTAATAAAAATTATATAAAAATTTATATAAAAATACTTACTTGTATTTGAGTAACATAATAAATAATATATTCACAATAGATATAAATAAAAATAATTCCTATAAATAATCTAATAAAAACACTGAAAAACAATTTATTTCGCCATCGACGGAAGATCATCGTAGTACAATTTCAATTGAAGTCAATTAATTCATTACGATCATTATTTCATTCAAGGAATGTAATAAAATTAGATATAGTATGTAAATAAGTATAATTTTTGAACAAATAGATTATTTTCTAATCGAAGACGAATATTTAGAACTGAAGTCTGACAAACAAAATAAACTTGACACGACAATATTTACAATATGCTTGTAGTGGCGATCGAACTAGTTTGGAAGAGCGCTCCCATAATGCGCTAGCCAACTATGTAGTTCGCATTAATGTCTAATAATTTATCAAACGAACTAAAGAGCGAACGATCTGGGAACTAATTGGCGTCCGTACTAAAAATTAAACAAGAACATTTAACTATAGGAAATGATTTTTATACGCTTATCTTATGTTGGACAGCCTATTGCAATTCTCTGACTCGAGTAGAAAACGAGCGAACTAGTTCGTAAAAAAGCACTGAATTGACATGATGGAATGACAACACGTTGACTGACGTTTTATTGAGAATTGAGTTTTATGTCATATGGTGAATGAATTCCACGAATTCCATGTGTTTTGATTTGTTTGTTTGTAATCATTCATTACCAATTTTGATATAAATAAAAACGAGGAGTGTAATTTTTATTTTTGAAACACCGTTTTATATATGATCAGAGTGTTAATTTTGATAAAATATGTCGGTGCATTGGAGTTCAGAGATTATGAAATGGGAGTACCGGGAACTACAAGCCACAGCTATGTCTGTGGATTACTCGGGAAATAATGTATTGCTAGCGGGTCGAAGATGGTTGGCCATCAAACAGCTGTGTCTGGATGATGATGGTGGAGATATAGTAAAGAAATATCCCCGGCATAGTAAATATGATGCAGCTGGGGCGGAGTGGTGCCAGTCATATCACGGACAAAAGCTATGTGCCATTGCGGTTAGTAAATAATAAACCCAAATATTTTATTTATTATTGACTACTTGCATATTACTGTAATTACATATTACTGTACTTATAATTTTTCTTCCCTAATTGGCGATATAGATTTTAATCATTGTATACAAATTAAATTTACTACTATTTCCAATGTGAATACATAATAAAGACATTAGCTATTCCTTTGTGTTACAGAGTAATCAACGTGTTGATGTGTATGAATGGCGTGCTGGTAATGATTTGACATGCATATGCTCTCTTCGTGGACATACCAGAGTTGTCAGTGATACACATTTTCACAAACAAGACTACAATCTCATTGCCACTTGCTCTATTGACACCTTTACTCATTTATGGGATTTAAGAGATGCCAGAAAACCTGTAGTCTCTCTATGTGCTGTAGGTTAGATATTTTTTTATTCATTATGAAAACAAATTTTATAGAATACTTCTGAATATATTTCCCACATAGTAGTTGGTTTTCCACAGAAGCCTACCAATCTATGATAGATAGATATTGAAATTTTAAAAAATAATCATTCTTAATTCTTTAGATTTCTTTGATATTTTATATAAAGACAATTTTAACTATTTTAGTTCATTATAAAGGGAACAATAATTTCATTTTTAACTGTTATTATTTGCAGCTGGGGCATCACAGGTGCAATGGAATAAAGTAGCTACTCATGTAGTTGCAACAGCTCATGATGGTGATATTAAAATTTGGGATTATCGTAAACACACAGCTCCAATACACTATATATCTGCACATCTGTGTAAAATACATGGTGTAGACTGGAGTCCACATCATGAGTATCAGTTGGTCACATCAAGTCATGATGGCAGCATTAAATACTTTGATATAAATAATGCAAGACGTCCTGAGAATGTTATAATGACAAATTTCCCAGTATGGAGAGCAATATACACTCCATTTGGCAGTGGTTTGTTAACTATCGGTGTTGGCTGGGGTGGGTTGCCAAGAGCTGAACAAGCAGGGGTCATTGGTATTTGGGTTGGAGGTTCCTTAACACACAGGCTTGTTGGCCACACAGACACAGTCCAAACAATGGTGTGGAGGCCAAATACTGCACCCAGTAACTATCAACTAGTCACCTGGGGTCGTGATCAATCTCTCAGAGTATGGGCGATGCACCCTTCCCTGTTAAAGATGTGTAATCATTATTTACCAGATGATGAAGACACTGAAGAAGATAATAATAGTGACTGTACGTATCATAATACTAGAAACAACTGAATCAAAAGCTAAAGTATTTGCTATATTATTGTGATAACGTGTACACTAATTACATTTCACTAATTATAATTGTTCACATACAAATTAGTAGTCAATTATGTCAGTAAACTGTGAGTAATATTTACAGGTGTCAATGTTGTCAACATTGACACCTGTAAATATTACTATAAGTGTGGCTTACTCTTAATTTCTACAGTTTTTTATTTAGCATCTGTTGCAAAGATATATAATTACTTGTGTATCTTTTCAGCAGTAAGTTATGCATCTACAGTGGGGTCAATGAACGATCTATCAGTCAATGATAACAAAGTTCAAGATATACAAATGGCAAGTAAATTTTTATTTTGAATGAGCATTCTTAATACAAAAAAATAATAATATTATCAGTGATATATAGTTGTATAATATATCTTACTGGTAATACCTAAAGAAAAACCTTATTTTTTTCTAGATCAAATTGTCACATAAATCAACAACATCCATCGATGAAGAATTTGAATCTATACCAAAAATGGCCAACATAGAAGTGACAGACATAAACGTAGAAACACGTACTTGTGAAATACACGCTGAGCGCAATGGTTACACTGCTAATTTACAAGTGATGTTTCCAAGAAATGTTACTGAACAGACAATACCAAAATTCTCTTGGCTGTCAGGCACTAATGTGGACAGTCCTACTACAATAAAAATACTCCAAACAATCAACAGAACAGCTCACCGAAAGAAAAAAGAAGGTCACAGATGTTTATTGCACTGCTTAAAAACACTAGCGACATCTATCGATGAAGTATGTTTTTCATTATCTAAAAAACTTTGTTGTCAAACGTCTTATCCCTTATAATCATTATTATTTTTTAATTTCAGATACCGGTAAAGACAAATGATGAAACAGATTCAATGAAGTCTAGTCAAAGAAGTCAGTCAGAGTGTGAGAACGCTGGTGATTCATGTATCCCTTTCCCTCGCACATGTGGTGCTAAATGGTGTGGAGTGAATACTCTTGTAGTATTTAATCGTCCAGCAAATGCTAGACGATTGTCATTGAAACATGAAACTGGAACACCCAGGTGAGTTATCAGCAACTGATGAACTAATGAAAGCTGACTCCATACAAAGACTACCATATAGTGTAACTGAAAACCATAGACAGTATTTATTTATTTTAAGGACTCTGAACATATCACTATTGTTGTGTTTTAATTTGTGATGCTATTAATATTTTTTGTGATTGTTCAGGTCGATGTCATCATTGTCGTTAGCGCCGACGTTATTCGGTGCGGGATACAGCTCTGTGTCACCGCATGCAACCACTACGCCATCCCCGACGAATGCCCCTGGCTTCCCTCAGTTACACCATAGACACCCGTCCAATTCAATAACAACCTTCTATTTTCAAGATAGATGGGTAAGAAAGTTACTATTCATATTGCTTCAGATACATTGACTGATTTCGTTATTGTATTACACAGTGTATTAAACAGTTAGTATTTATAATATTGTTGTGAGTAATTTTAGAAAACAATTTTCTGTAATATTATAAATTATTGAGGGCAGGTTATCAATGTGGGATATAAAAATATAACCTTTTCTCGGAACTACCGATATATATAAAATTTCTTAAAATTCGGTCCCATAGTTTAGGATTCTATTGCAGAAAAACAACGTGGCAAACTTTGTTTTATATATACTTATAATAACTAACGTACACGGACATTTTATGTATATATAAAAAATTCGTGTCAGTGTGTTTATTCGCGATGGAATTCTTACTTATGGTATTTATAATACATTACGCCTTACTCACTTTAAAAGACAGTTGAACAGATGACTGCTATAGGACAGTTAAATAATATAGCATAATAATGTGGGTGCAGAAAGCAGTAGGTCGTCGCGCGGGCAGCATGCGCAGCCGCGGCAGCATCTCGGGCTGCGGCGCGCCGCGGGTGCTGCTCTACGCCGCCGACCTGTTCCCGCTGCACCGCGCCCTCGCTGAGAACTACGTCATCAACGCAGAAGATCCCGTAGGTCTGTTATTTCTACCTACTAAACAATTTCCCATTCGATTCGACGCTTTTGTATGTTTAAAATATCTTCGTCGCTTATATACCGTTTTTGATAATTATTCTTTAATAATATAAACATTATATTCCAAAGTGCTTATCTCATTTTGTTTCATACTAATTAAAGTCTTATTGTGAAATATTTTCGCTTTCTCATCTGATGTACTCGTTTGGGTCATTTCACTTCATAGGTTATTTTAAAGTCGTGGACTGATAATGCTAATGTTATTTTACTCTGTTTATGACGTCATGTAGATTTATAGAATAATTCAAGAATCACCTACAATACTATTAAGCATTGGCGAATGCTTTTAACCATCTCTTACTATATCTATACAGAAATAATAAAATTCTGTAACATGTTTTGATATCTTCATGATTACAGAGATGTGCGAAAGGAATGCTAAAATAGCAGCAGAAGAAGGTGAGCGTGAACTAGCTGACTCGTGGGATTTAGCAGCGCTATCGGCTCGTTTGCTTCGGACGCCCATCGTCGACCACCTGGTATCCAGCGAGGAGACAATGGGCTGGGTAGGACATCCTCTGTGCTGCAACATGATACAATCACTGTGAGTATTACGCAATACCCCTTAACTCTATTTATTAAAATGTCCATGTTTGACGTAATGTTTCGCGGTCTGCCTATGGCGGTCGGCGACTTTCGTCAAACATTGGGTGTTCCCGGTAACCTTCGATATGCTCGTGCGGCGCACGACAGACACATTACTCGGTATATATCTATAAAATATCTTTTGTTTCACTTGTCAGGCATGACTCATATAAGTTATATTAGCAGAATTTATTTTTCCTGTAAAGAATGCACTTTTACAGCTGAAAATAAGTTTAGACAAGCGCTTAAATCGTTGCGTCATAATAAAAAAAATATTTATCAATGTAAAAAAAAAATATTAATATGTAATTTGAAAATAAAAATAAAGTAATATTTTATCATTTTTAAATCTTAAATTGCCGGTTCAGCGTACTAGCGCACTTGAGGTACAGCTGCCACTGCTTGTGACTGACTGAATTTAAAAACCTATATATGTGATATTTCATATATTAATTGATGATATGTGTACTATAAATAGGGACTACCTACAGTTTAGTTTTATGTTAGTTATATATGAATATAATATATAGCCCATATTATCCTAAAGTAGATATAAAAGTGTGCCTTCAAACCTGTTCTTTATTGTTGTGGTGTTTCCTGAGTTTACTTTTCTCATAATATCCTCTCTCTCTCTTTTATAATATTAGAATTAAGTTATTTATTAATTTTTATGATTCCAGAATATCACATTATGCAAAGTTATCAGATCTTCAAATGGCAGCCATGTTAGCTTGTGCCTTTTCTGTCTTCAATGAATCTAGCAATTCAAGTTCTCAGTCAACAATTAGTACTTCCAGTTGTGTAAGTTATTAGTAAACCTCTGTTTTAATTTTTAAAAATACTATTACAATATATTAAATATTGTTTTTTTTTATCCAATGTATAATTAGATTTTTTTTCATCATATATATAGAAAACACATACCAATATAACCAATCATACTCATGAATACAAATGTTTGTACCTTGCGAGGAATCGAACCCGTGATCATCGTAAGTAAAGTGATGTGCTAAACTGCTAGACCACCGAGGCCGTTGTTTTTGTGAAACTATCTGTCAGTTTGACAGTTGTAGTCTGTAAAGGTATTCTTAGCCGGATTTTTTAAACAATTTGCTGGTTAATATCTAACGTAACATTTTTTAGGGAAACGGCACCTCTCCTTATAGTACAGTAAACCAATACAGCGAAATAAGTGCCGACGGTTGGACGCTACCGATTGTGCTACGCAGTAACTCGTGTTCAGAAGCCGAGAACTTTTATACTGACTCCACCGTGTCGAAGTCTGAACGCGTATCATCTTGCGTACTAGATGAGTCAACGGTACACCTGTACAATTGCTTCAAGCGAACTTACGCTGATATTTTACATCGATGGCAGTTATTATATAAGAAAACAGAGGTGAGTTCTAATATTAATTAGTTGTTATCATCTTCTTTACAAAATGGTAACAAGAATATACATACTCATTAACATCGCATCTTGATGTTAATGAGTATGTATATTCTGTAATAGCTATTTCATTTCTATATTTTCATAATACATTAATTTGCATATATATTATTTACTTGACTTTAGATGAAGCAAACCATTGAATATGGAAAAAAAAATTATGAGAGGTCGCGTCTTAGCACTACTCAAAGAAACATTTTTAATTAAAGTATTATATGATATCGTCGAAACTATGGCTAGTTTCAAAGACTTAATCAGTACTAACGTGATAGTTGTCATGTTAGTATTAAACGATTATAGTACTCGAGAATGAGTACAGTCTAAAAAGCTCGCACCCTGAATATATCTATGGATCTTGTGGTTCGAAGTTAGCGATAAAGATATTCGGATGATTCGGGCAGGTGATGAAGCTGGTTCGAGGTAACGGACGCGCGGAGGAGCACGCGGGCCCGGTGCTGGGCACGCTCGGGGCCGGGGGGCGAGCCACGCTGCGGTGCGCCGTCTGCATGCTCGCAGTGCGCGGGCTGGCCTGCGTGTGTGCGTACTGCGGCCACGCCGGCCACGCGCGCCACATGATACACTGGTACGTGACTACGGCACGCTGCCTGTGTGCGTACTGCGGCCACGCCGGCCACGCGCGCCACATGATACACTGGTACGTGACTACGGCACGCTGCCTGTGTGCGTACTGCGGCCACGCCGGCCACGCGCGCCACATGATACACTGGTACGTGACTACGGCACGCTGCCTGTGTGCGTACTGCGGCCACGCCGGCCACGCGCGCCACATGATACACTGGTACGTGACTACGGCACGCTGCCTGTGTGCGTACTGCGGCCACGCCGGCCACGCGCGCCACATGATACACTGGTACGTGACTACGGCACGCTGCCTGTGTGCGTACTGCGGCCACGCCGGCCATACTGCTTTAATTATACGTACAATTAGTAAAAATCAAAAGAACTTACCGTGAGTATGGTTTGTCGAGATGAGTATCATTCGAGTTTCAATAGTAGCAACAAACGAAGACGTGTGAAGGTAGACGAATATGTCTGCCCATAAAATATTTATTTACAATCTACCCGCTGCTCTTCAGTTTATCTGTGATAATAATAGCGGTTGAAAAACTGCCGAAATATCGGAAATTCCATAAAAATAAATAAAACGTGGTAATATCCGTTTTTTATAATTGTATAGATTTGTATATTTTCCTTTAGGTGATACCCTAATGAACTACGACACCCACTATACTTGTTTATATTTTACATATTATTGTTATTGCTACAGGTTCTCACAACGCGACACATGTCCAACGGGCTGCGGTTGCAAATGCCTCATCGACGGCAACAGTCTCTGGAAAAGTGTCACAAAATTTGTTTAACGCATAAGGGTAATGTAATTTTATTTTACACTACATACATATACTGTGTCCACTTTAAAGTGCTTCGGAAGTTAAAATGCGTTAAAAGTATATGAATTATGTAGTACTGTACTCAACCTACGTCCTAGTCACAGTAGTGATTATTAGTTAAATATTAATTACATGTTAATTAGTAATTATATTGATAATATTTGTTTGCAGTAGAAAATCGCTGTTTTTATTGTCCGTGTTTCTAACAGCTACGACACATAATTAATATTTGACTAAGAATCGCTCGCAACTCCGTCTAATCCCTTCTATAAAACGTAACCTATGTTCTTTTCCATACAAAAGCTAAAACTTAAAATCATTATGAAGTTAAGTTTAAGTTAAAACATAGAATCATTATAATGAACAAACAAGCTCACTTTCGCATTTATAATATTAGTTAGTATTAAACTTTGTTTATGACTTAACTTTGTACATTAAACATTATATTTCTTTTCATAAAATATGAGGCAACAGTAGAGTCTTGTACATTTTTTGTACATATGTTTCAAAAGAAATCTATTCAATTATAATTTTAAATATTATTATAGTTAGATGCTAGATGTTCAATTAGAATAGAACGTCCGTGTGTATACATACTACTTGTTTTATGGTCTATTTTATTTCATTTATAATATACTAATTATTAATATTTCTTTGTATAATTTAAATAACAAATATCTAAGTAACCATCTCTTGACCGCAGAGTAATCTTAATATTTTGTATATTGATGGAATGTTGATATATTTACAATACAATAATATTTATAAATACTTTATATTAATAAAATAAATATACTCACTTATAAACCGAATTGGAACAAATAGTAAGGGGTTAAAATTATATGTTGCCACTGTGGTGAATTTTGAATGTTGCTCTGTTATTATTGACAATTATATGGCTATTATTTTATATATTTTAACTTTTTATATTAATTTCTTATAGTTACTTTTATTTCTGCATCAAAACTTAGCGATGGGTTTCTCTTTAATTTAATATTCGTTTTTAGACTGCATTTATAAATTTAGGCTGTATGGCTTTGTACTTTGCCTTTCACATATAAACTTAATCATATCGATAACATACATAATACGTGTACTTATAGTATGTACATTAGTTTTCTTGTTTAAGGCAGTATTGCATTATCTAATATATTGGAATAAAGCTACAGTTATCTGTCAGTTTATTATTTTTACATGCATTTTAAACATAATATAATTAATTTTTTTCAATGTATTACCTAGGTACTTTAGGAATCACCTAGATAAAGCAATCTCGTTTTTGTATAGTATATTTATGACTCCAAAATGCAGTATATTTTTTATATATATAATGATCTAATATTTGTTCTGTAATGAAACAATACCAATGCTGTGAAACATGATACTTTTAACTAATATTTGGGTAACTAATTACCATGAACCAAACAGAAGCTTATATGGTAAATAGTGACTTTAAGAAATATTATTATCTTCTTGTACTGATTTTTATTGTTTTAAATTGATAGTTTAATATTTATATTAAGGTTAAGTGTTATATTTGTACATTTGCATTAATAAATAAGTAATAAGATTTGATTCCAATGTTTTATTTAACAAATATTTTACAATTTCAAATTAAAACAAACATAATGACATGTGCGCGTGAGTATTATAGATTCGTGTGAATTACAATTTCAAAAGTGTCATATATTATATATAACGCTTACTTTCAGTCTCGTCAAAGCATGTATAAGTAGAAAAAGCTTGTTCATATTTTACAATTAGTTCTACTTAGGTACCTTTTATATTAAGCGCGTATTATCATACCTCTTATTTACTCGAATCTAAAAATGTTAGTACTGAAAATGTTTAGTTCTAATAACAAAGTTTGGATCCAGACAGCATCTCTTATATGTATGTAGGTAAATCATATTATTGTGAATACACTCTGTATGGTCTGCACAACAAATCCAGTCTTGAATTCCAGTTATATAATTATCCCATGCTGTAACTAATGATCCTCCAGGGTTGAGGCTGTGGCGTATTTACAGCATTTAAAATTCTATTTTTTTTATTTCGGTAAATTTAATATTAATGAATGAGTCCCATCTTAACCTGGTGGCAGACACAGCTCCAAAAACGTTAAATCTAGAAAATTGTACGCACACACTCTTACGTAAAGTCCAATATTATGACATGTCAGCAAATTACAAGTATGTCTGACAAGCATACACTCTTGTTTGTCAACACTTGAAACTGTACTTGTGATCAAACATTTGAAACTGTATCTACTACCGGGTTTATCCTAACCTACTTATTACATCAAATCATACCGCAGTAAGAACATCGAAAATAGTTCTTATAATTATAATATTTGACGATCATTTTGAATATTATTTTCATCAGGAAGGTATCTGTAACTTTGATGGCTCTATGATTATTCTTTACTAGAACTAAGAAGAAATTATTAGATACACCTGGCGTCTTCATTCCGTAAGTTAATAATGTTCAAAATGATTTATTAAGTATTGAAATTATTTTTATAAAAATTTGTCATATAAATAGTATTTTTATGACTGCATTAGAAAGTTTAAAAACTCTATGAATTTGATTACAAAGATTTCTCTTGGCATGAGAACTGTCTCATACAAAGTAAAATTTTGTAAACACAAATGTATATTATATATATTGCGTTAGAACTACATATAATTCAAATGAACCGAAAAAAATATGCATGTTAACTAGGCGAATTCGGCACTGAAAGTCAATATAATGTTTAAAATTCATTCATCTTAAATATACGTCACAAATGAGTATTATATTTAATTTTTATAGTTCATATCACGTGCTCTATGTAGGTACTTCGTAAGGCAACTTTTCTTCAAAATATTTTATGATTTTTATTCATGTGCAAACCCACTGAACTGGTAACTTTTGAGAAGCTACTATTATATTACACAAATTTCTGGCAGGTCTGGTTCTATTTCATTCATCAATAGATTATAGAATAATCTGTAGTGTGTATCAGTAAAGAATGGACAAAAATAATGGTTGTATGAGGTTGTAGAAATAGCCATTTCTCTAATTAAAGTAGATTATAGAAATGACTATTTCTTATTATATATCTTAAAATAATAAAATATTATATCATTCTTTATTATAAAGATATTGTTTACTGTAGGTAGCTTCTGCTTGTCCTCTAACTCATTTTGTCCATGCTTATTTTTTATAAAAATATAACGTAACGTATTATAAAAAGAACAACGTAAAATTAACTGTTACTAAAGAAAATTTCTTTGTATTAATATCATACAAATTAATTACCGCTAAATCTTTGAATTTAAAATGACAAAACATTCGTATTGCAAAATATTAAATATAAAGGACACTTTGATACCATAATTATAGACTGCCTAGCGTTTAGGACTGCAGGTTTTGTAATAAATCTCACTATATACAAAAATTTCTTACAACAGTGTTGCTACGTATAAAAACTTACAAGTAAATATGATCTAGGGGGAAATTAGGCACCCGTTATTTAAAAGCAAACTACATCTACGGGAAAATATCTACTTCGAAAAAAAACACAAGTAAAAATTAGATTTCATCTTCTAAATTGTGTCAACTAATTAGATTTTGTTGTCATGGTATCGGAATCTGAAATTATTAGTCTATAAACTAAGATTTAGTAATGGTAATTCTTAACGAAATAGAGCAGGTACTATTTATTTAGGTACTTAGGTTTTTACTAAAATAATGTTCAAGCAACAATGAATACTAAACCTCTTCTCTTACATGTGACTCGACACATTGATCAAAATAACTAAACTACCTACTATAACTAGCAATAGACTTTGAATTTAAACGGCTGCATAATATCTTTTACACACTTTCTAAATCAGGACATAGTCGATTTTAGTAAATGAACAGAAATCGTTGACAGAGTTTTTCACTATATTGGACTGTTCTCACAACGCAAACTAATTACGACTACGGAACTTGTAAAAAATACGCATGCGCGACGTAACGTCATGGACGATGTGCATTTCAGAGTCGGGTCGTTCTATTGTAGCAGCTAAAACAAATAACTTTTATTAGTAAAAACAGTAAACAACTCCGGCACTAAAACTACTATATTTGGTACAAGTATACTGGAAATATCTGTCCCCAACGGCATTTATTTGTAGATATTCTATGAGGCGCAGTCACTTGCTATTTCTAAAGTATATATAGAACACGCGACTTATTAAACAAGTGTTTTAATAGATATACATGACGCACGATGTGCTAAGTGACCTAACTTCATGCTCATTATATTATCTTGCACTAATGCTCCACCAACGTCTACAGTTAGCGAAGACGGCTGCAATATTTTATATTCATCCATTAAAAAATAAATGTATGACGAAATTGTGAAATGTGTTCTTTGACATTTTTAAATCATGTTTAACAAAGTTTATTACGATTACATTATAAGAACTCGAAGGCAACTGATAGTTCCAGTAGAAACTACATAGTGAACTGACATGCTTTATTAAATAAATAAAAATACATATACATGAAAGAAAAATGCTTTACAGTAATTTTTAAATGATATTTTAGTCGACTTAAAAGATATTACATAATTTCAAATAATTCTAATTATATGTAAGAAACAAAATATTGTAATAGACATATATAGGTCTGCAACAAACTTAGGTAATTATTTAAAGCTAGTAACAGACACCTGCTTAGTTGTCAGGTTGCCAAAATGCGTCAATCTGAGTCCATCGAAACTTTAGTCGTATTTAGACAGTCTAACGACTAACCTAGTTTATGTTACCAGTTTACCAGCTTAAACCACCAATTACACCTATATTATATTAACACAAGAAGGTGTAATCTTAAAACACGATGTACTAGTACCTACTCATTAAATAATATGTTTTTATTAGCGTGTAAATTTTTTAAACCACAATAGGTGGTGGTATAGGCAGGTACGCCCTATCACGCAGAAAATAATGTGTATGTAAATGTAGACAAAGAGAATGAGAAAGACCGCACGCGCCATCATTTCGCGCATTGCATTCTTCAATCGTGAGTACCTTGGCGCCTTTTTGTAATTATTAATTATATGCATAATTTATAAAATTTAAGTGTTTTTGGAAAATAAAGTTTGTGGAATAAAAATAAAATTTTAAAAGAAAGTGAATAAATAGACTTGAGACACCTACGCGCTATCACGCATGAAAGAGTGATCACAAAAAATAGTATAATGTAATCCCTCACGATTGCGCGCACTGGTCTTCCCGCGCTAAAGTTGGAGCACTCCTGATCGCCCGTGAAAGAATGTGTCGTGTAAAGGCATCAAATAACAAAAGTCAATCGACACGAGATTGTCTCAAATAGGGCGTGAGAACAATAAGTGTGAGTTTGTTGGTGGCGTACCTCTCTAGCAGCCGCCGCTTCAGCTCGGGCGGGTACGTGACGTATATGTAGTGGTCGTCGTGGTCCTCGTCCAGCACGTCGTCTGCCGCCAGCCGCTCTCCGCGCGTCGGCGACGAGTGCGTCGTCATTGACACTGACGCGCTCCCTGCTACGCTGCCCTCCTCTGAACTGTACACATAAAATTACTGGCTGAGATTAACTTTAAGTCGAATGAGTAGTTTTTTTTTATCAGATGTTAATGGAATAGTCCCTCTGCCTACACTAACAGTTTACGCAGGCATCGTCATCTTAAAATCGTCCTGCACAGGTGGGGCACCTGTGCAGGACGATTTTAAGATAAGATAAGATAGATAAGAGATAAGATGACGATGAGGTTAAGTCAGTCCAATGAGCGGGTTATCGCCGCCACGCAGGCCTACTTCATAGACATTTTTCAGACGAGTTAAAGAAATTAGACCATCTAAAAGGAGATTATATTGAGAAATGGATTAGCTCTACTTGACGGAAAATATAAAATAAAATAAAAACTTATGTAACACGACAACGTGAAAGGGCCTCCAATCAGTTGGGGCTGCAGCGTGTTACTGTATCGCTGATTTAAATAGCTGTATAATATACGCAGTTTAATAGTCCTACAAGATCTACAGGTCTCTGTACAGTGCATTCCATGACGTCCTCAATAAAGTCATCGATCATCACAGACAACAGTCTAAAGCCGTGATAATGCTCAGTTATGAGGATAACAATGCGGATAATACTCACTCGAAAACGATCCATATGATATAATAGCACATGCAGAGTGCTAGCGCGAGCCCCGTGGCCAGCGCCAGCAGCAGCGGCCACGGGAACACGCGGGCGCTCGGCGCCGCGTCCTCCCAGTAGCGGTCGCAGCTCAGGTACCAACACACCGCGCGCTGCATCTCCTCTGCAAGTACACACCACAGAATTAACTACACATCACCATTTTCAATATAAAAAATCATGGAATTATTTATATGAGTCTAACGATATTTTTTCAACGATATACTGTTTAGAAATATAAATTTTTCTACTCAGTATTTTTCCCATTCGTTAAAGGTATTATAGAAAATACGAAATAGACTTTGTACGAAGCCGTCGTTCTCTCTAACCCTATCTCACCTATTTCTGCCCGTCCCTTTAACAACTTTCTTTGTAAGCTATATTCCGGTTTGAAGGTAGAGGAAATGGCAATAATATTATAGCAACCGGATGCACGGCACCCTCAGGAAAGGCAACGCACATTTTACAATAGCCCGGCGCATAGTGTTGACATGGAATTCACTTGACGGAGTGATGTGCTTGGTCCCGTTCATGTCTACGGGCGACAGCTGACACTTCCATCAAGATAAGTAGTGTATCATCTAGAAAAAATGTATAAATAACAAAAATAAATAAAGAAAAAAGGAGCATTATATGTAGGCTGTAAGCTTGTCATCTATACCAAAAAAACATACATAAAAACTAACCTTCCAGTTCAGTGAACTGATGTTGAGTGAGATGCAATAAAAGTGTTGCGATGCAAGAATGAACAATTTTCTCGCAGCGCACTTTGAGCGCCTGCAGGCGCGTGGGGTCGCAGGCGGCCCGCTCGGCCTGCAGGTCGGCCAGCCGTCTCTGACGGCTGTCGGGCGGCAGCGAAGACTCCACTGTGTCCGCGTCGCACAACTCAGCCGTTTGGTTCACGTCGCTCTCGCTATCTTCCGTTCTCTTTTCATCTACTTCTGAACACATTGATTTATTAACAACATCTAAATTAACGGATAATTAGTACTATTGATATAGATACTACGTTAATTTCGTACATAGGCTTGTTACTTAGGTAGGTATATACAATTTTTATGATACCTACTATGCTGCCTCTAACACTGCTCATAAGTTTCAAGGCAACTGCTTTCTCCTGTACACTCTCCTGTATCCCTTTGCTGCTTCGCTTTTATCCTATGTGGTTGTAGCCCACTCATGCATAAACGAAATATCTCCTTTGGAAAGTTTACACTCTTTCCCGAGGAGATAAAAACCATCGCTCCTAAGAATATCCTTCAATTCTTGTCTCTGACGGGTCTCGAACTTTGAAAAACAGTGTCGCAGTGCTACTGGTGCTACAAACATCTGACAATAGCCCAAACAACCCAATAAAAAATATAAAAAAATTTGCTGCTTCGGTATATTGTAAACGTGTATTTATGTTATGTAATATTGAAAATAGTTAAATTATCTACTGGAAAACTAACAGACAATACAAACTTTGTGAGACCCCAGTAATGTATGCTATAATCATTACATAGTATAAAACAAAGTCGGTTAATTCTTTAAAACCACGCAACGGATTTTGAAGCGTGTTTTTTTAATAGATACTCGTAGAGTGATTCAAGCGGAAGGTATAATATAATACATGTACACCCGTGTAAAGCCGGGGCGAGTAGCTAATTAGTTTATAACCACTATTGATCGCAAGAAAGTTAATAAGGCATAGAAAAAATGTTTCCTATTACGTCGATTATAATGAAGCACCCTCCGAATGCTTTGCACCACTTCAATAATACTTCCTGTCGGCTTTGGGCGCCTCATCTCTCCATTTTCTTTGCCCTTCCCCCTATCTTTGACTACTAAATGATTACCTGATTCCTCAGTTTCCGGTGCTGTGGTGGGACAGTCCCGCGCGGGCGACGTGAGGCGGGGGCGAGGCCGACGTCGCGGGGTATTTCCCGCGGCTCGAGTCCCCGCGTCCGTTCGACGGCCGCTTACACGCGCGACTCCGCGCGGCGCTGCAGGCGCCAACGCCGTCCGAGCGGCTTCCATATCCTGCCATACCTGAGTCACATGTCACTCACATCATTATTAGTTTTCTGAGTACTCGGCATATGTAAAATATAATTTTTTTTTAAATAGTTTAACTACATTCTTAGGTTTTTCGTTTATTTGAATCGGATACGAAACAACTAGATCTGTGTGAACATATAACACCATAAATATTCGTGGTGTCAAAGGATAGGAACATTATTATCATTGTCCTCTTTAATAACATTAAAAAATTTCAAAAAAAATTACCTCAATGTCAGTGCCGGGTCCGCCGCCACCACTTAGTAACCCGTGTGCCACCAGCACCTGGCACCGCATTATATCGCAGTAATCCGCCAAACATACTGCGTCCTCCGCCTGTAACAGCGGATACTTTTTTTTAAAATCTGTATCAGTTCTTCTTCTTCTTTTTCGATACATTGTAGTCGTGGTCATTATGTAGTGGAGTTAGAGGCAGATGTTATCCGCTTTACGACAGCTCGTCTTTTCTCCATACTGGCTGCTATTCTGGTACACTCAGAACTTAAAAGCAATAATGTGACACGGTGTATTGTAGCTGAACATTGCATACCTTGACGACTTTCACCTTTATAGGGTAGTCAGAGACATTATCGACTGTCAATGTTGTGGTGAACGCAATACTTGACATGCCCCCATTTTGTTTTGGTATATTTGAATGTAGCACGTCTCCTGGATTAATTTTTGAAATTCAGATTAAGTTATCTGATCCCAGATTATGTCAGAAATATGACTTGACACACTAAGATTTGTGTTATGCAGATTTAAACTAACGACTTATTTGGTATGAGTTCAAATTTGAACCACTAGGCTACGACGCTCACATTTTTTATGTATTGGTGCTACTACCTTGTTAATCTGGTTCTTGTGTCGGTGGTCAAAGTGCGTATCAAGATGGCGCTCCTCGTAGAAAGATTTGCCGCAGAAAGCGCAAGTCCACTGTGAAGGCCGGTGTTGTAGCTTCGCGGCGTGCTGCGGTGCAAAGATGTCGCGCGCAGGGTGGAATGGGCACTCCAAGGGGAGTTTTACCTACAAATAATGAAGGAGCTTACTGTTATGCAAGAAAATCAGTGTTTTAACCTAATGACAAAAATGCTCTTGCGTAAATTTGACACATTTTCCTATACCTCGGCCGTCAGCTTGTTAGTCTTTTCAGTAATATAAAAAAATCTTTGAGAAATCTGCTGAACTGTTAGCCGTTGTTTGGCTCCACTCTTGTTTTGCTTAATCTAATTTTGTCACTACCGAATATTGTTTTTAATATCTACATTATTTAAGTTCGTTGATGTATAATAATTATTCAAACTTACTTGAAATCTTTCTAAAACTGGAAGCCATTTGCTTTGTATGACTTTTCTTACGATTTTGGAGTTGTCACGTGAACAAGTGATTTTGAAAACTGACGGCCCCGGCCACGGTATCAGCGTGAGGAAGAGTAGGGCCAAGACCTGGAATTTAATATTTATAATTATAAATAAATATGCATTTTATAATTGACAGAACATACAAATTCGATATATTATTTAGATTGCACGTAGGTAATTGTCCACCATTCTTATTTTTATATGTCACTTTTGACTTATTCGCTGTTGGGAAGTATACACATTTATTACAATTATTAAATATTTTTATTAATACCTAGTCGTTGTATTCCCGCTGCAGTCACATAATGTATCAAACGTTAATTCGTGTACCAAAATTTTGTTCACTGTTTCTGTTTCGCCATGCATTGATATATGTGTAAATATATTCAAATATTGAAATTTAATTCTAGAATAATTTAATTGCCCTAAACTATCTTTAATTACTGTCACACACACAAAATTTCGATAACAACTATCAGACATGTTGACGTTTATCCCTATAACACTAATAGCAAACATTTCTTACTAATAAGTAAATATAAAATAAATAATCTCAATCGATTATTTATTATATATATATATATAAAATTTGAGGTATATTTCTAATATTTGCAATCAATACAATTGATATATTTGACGATAAATCTCAATTTAGAATGTTATCTACTGGGTGACTTATTTATTTATTATTTTACACTGTTTTCTAATATGCACAATTTCTTTATCATCGATGTGATATACTTACTAATAATATTACATTTTCATAAGTCCGTTTTTAGGTTATGCTTCTGTTATTTAATTATCGATTTTCCGTTCGTTAGCCTCTATAACCTTATATAGAATTATACCAAAGTCACTCTTACCTCGAGGGAAAACGACGTGGTCCTCATTCATATCTTTTATACCGCAAATATTCAATAAAACTCTTGGAATTGATTGTTTATATAAAAGCTTCTTCGTCTATTTCATAGTTAGTAGTACACGGGTGGTCACCGGCTGACTTTGATGCGCGCATGCGTAACGACAGCAACCCGGACTGCTAAACTGAAGGGGTCAGTTTAGCAGAAGTTATAAATTTTAATCCATTCGAGTACTTTATGTAATTTGGGTATCATAGGGGTAGGATAAGAAAGTTCTGTCGTACATCAGTTACTTTATTAAGCCTACTCATTATATTTATTATGCCTACATTTTCAAAATACGGTTCAAAGTACGGCTAAAATACGGTCCCTAAAGAGTATATTAGAGATATAGGTATAATTGGTGTTGCATTTAAAACTTTCAAAATTTATGGTATTTTTTACTTTACTTAGTTCTTAATTTCTTTATATGTAGGTATCTCCTTTCGTCACTTTTATGTAAGTCAGATTCTCTTTTGTAGAGCCTATACAGGCATTATTATACAAACATTTCTTATAAACTCTAAACGTTATAAATATGCAGAAGCATACGGTCTGCGTAATGGTAATGAAGTAGATCGCTTTACAGAGTCTACAAAACTCATGCGGTCTCATAATCACATAAAGAAGTGTAAGTAGATAAATTAATTGGCGCCCAACGTGGTGCGAGGTTTAAACAAAAATAAATACATTAGTATGTACTTTTTTGTTTATACTTCGTACCTACATTTTTATGTATGTATACACACTAATGTATGTACATAAAAGTACCTACACTAGTATGTACTTTTCCGTTTATACCTCGCTCCATGTTGGATTACGTGAAAGGATTACTTTTCTTCGTACTCTAGTACCTACCGATTTATTAAAAAATAAATACTAAGGTCTTTACGTAAAAAATATTTTTAGTGAGTAGCGACGGATATCTAATTGAAAAAACTTTATCAGTTTAATAGTTAATAAGAATAACTTGCTTGTTCTCCTTAACTTAAATTAGCTGAGCTAGAGTATCTATAGATAGCCTTAAAGTAGTCCATATGCTCATATTGTTTCTAATTATATTAACTTATATCTATGATTACAGTACAGTTCATTTATTGATACGAATATTGTAGATGCGCAAGAAATAAGATGGTCGTCATAAAAACAAATTAGTAACTTTAAGCAGGTAAAATATTATAATATAATGCAGATTAAGTATGTGGACTAAATAGGTTAGGTACAAACCAAGCTATACTACGACACGCTCTAAGTCTGGTTTACTTTTTATCTTGATTCTTGACACGCTCGCCAAGTGCTCTTGAAAAAAAACGACTGCATTTTTTATCGCGTTCATTTTATAGTGTATGTATTAACTAACGTTCAGTACAGTTCAGCATTTATTCATTCTTTTTCGGATTTTTCGTCTGCAAATCTTGATGTACTTATTTCAAATAAACCTTTATAAATAATTGCAGACAAGTTTAAATGAATAAATACAAAGAAAAGCTTTATAAGTTATTACCTATATAGGATATTACGTTATTATATTCTTTGTATTAATTTAAAAAATAGGTTAATAATCTTGTACCATATTACATGTGTAGTTTATTTTTATAATGTTAGCTTCTTTACCTTCTATAAAACAAAGACGCCATCGCCGTCTGTTCGCTTAGATCTTTTAAACTATGCAACAGATTTTTATTAAATTTTCAGAAATGGATAGAGTGACTCTAGAAGAAGGTTTACATGTATGCATGTACAATACATATTATAGTACAAAAAGTCAAAAACTTCAAAGATTTGGAGTTCGTATTTTGATTATAGATATTTGCGTACTAATTTGTTGTATTATTATTTTTTTCATTGTAATCAGAATATATTGGAATATGAATTTAACAATGTTGAAAGAACTCGATTTTAAGTAATTGTAGTAAATATGTAATAATAGTCCAGATGACATTTTATTATTCAAGTTAAGCAGAGGTGATTAAGGCCTTTCGTGTGCATGAAAGCTGCAGAACTATTATAGTTTACTATAAAATAAAAGTAGCAACTTTTTCCATCGTCAGTGCAATGCTGCTGTAATGAAATGCATTTGAACTAGTTATTAAAAGTTGCTTGAAACGGTGGTTTGTGCTACCTATATAGGCAACATAACAATAAAACGGTAATTAGCTCTTCAAAACATACCGTGTTTGATAACATACCCTGTACACAACCATGAGAAAACTGCAACACTTTACCGCATTCAAATGAATGTAATTACAACGTACACACAAAAGAAATTTAAGAGGAAAATTCTATAGAAGGTCAGTCAGCATAATATCAAATCTATTAAACGTATATAATAGATATTGTCATAATCAACCTATATATAACAAATATCATCATTTAGGCAAGTGAGTGTGTCTCATCGTACATGATGGAAACGTTGTAGAAAAAGATATTTTAATTAAATATACGAATTATGGCACGATTTGTTAAATAAATAATATATTTACTGTTGAGGTGAAGGTACACCACAGTAAAATCAATATATAGTTAAATTTAGCGATCTCGTAAACTCGTACAGAGTTGTCTCTGAAATCTCTTCTCAATAATACAATGAATGTAAAATGCAGAAAATGTTAGTACTTACCTATAACATTTTATGTCAATGACAAATGCTCGGGAATTGGAAAAAATAGGTGCTGTTGTGCCTAAAATCTGACAAGGCACGCTAAATTTTGCCTTTGTGTATGTACTAGCTATTTTAGAAATCAATTAAATAGTGCTTATAACATTGTTTCATTAATTTCCTTAAAAGAATAATATCTAAATATAATAGTTGAGGCTCACATTTTGTACCTATCATTTTAGGAAAGGTACCGAAAGAGCATTAATATTGTAATAAATAAAATTTTAATAGGTACTTAGCTTCATTAGTTGCAGCTCTATGTCGATAGAGTCAAACTCATGCTGTCACTTTTAGATAAATGAATTTTTCTTTTAAAAATAATATAGAAATTAGATACGCATAACTTAATATTAATTTACCTAATTATTTATATTAGTTCAGAATAATTTAGCGTTCGAACTATAGAGAAATTCCTATACTCTTAAGAATGTAAAGATAGACATTAGAATAAAATGTGAGGTCTGGAGTCGTAATCGTAATTATAGATGAACGTTGAAAACAGGCATCTATCTAATATATCGCCTAACGACTAGGGGATGGCTCCCCTTCTGTCTATGCAAAGCGCATGCGCGCAGACTCCGGGACAACCTTATACTTCGTAACTTGCCAGTAGCCCTTTGTATCGACAAGAATCATGCTTTCCTGGTTACACCAGCTGAAATTTGAAAAAGACGGCTAACTTTATTGCGATAGGTGACAATTCTGAATGTGAAATACTCGCCCGTTGTATCGGCTCGTTTCAGTCTTTGAGTGGCTTCAGTACCTCAATGATATATACGCCGTAAACAGACATCGCTATTCATAATCATCTGTTGGGTAACACACGTGCCTATTTATTTGATGACGATCAAGTGTTAATAATGATAGTTACAACTCATATTTTATATTGCCGTTTAATTACATCACATTTGAGTGAAAATGAAATTTTTCTCAACATATTATAGGTAAGTCAGTTTCATATACATATATTACTATATTATCTGTGAGGTAAAAAGATTTTTTATGGTAAAATAAATGATTCGATACAACACAATCCATAATAGATATTAAAATAATTTCTTTTTGTTGTTATGTTTATAAACATTTTGTTACAAAATATCTATCATATAAATATTTAATTTATTTATTATTATTATTTTCCTATTAATTTATTTATTCTAATTATTAACAGTTACTTGTTTACTGCGTCGGTTTGCGACGTACGAATGTGTATGTAATTTATAATTTAATGTAAGCACACATGTAGATGACATTTTATGCATTATTATTATTTTCTTAATTTATTAAGGGCCCTTAATTCGAGTGTAATTGTATTATTCGAGTGTACCCACCTATTATTGTTTCATCTAAACATTTATGGATATATACCTACGTATGTAACTTTACACGATAATTATCAATAAATAGAAACGAGAGACTTTTACTTTTAAAAAATATTGTTCCTATAAGATTTGTTGGTAGAAGTTAAAAAATCATGAAAATTAGTTGCAGGCACTTAACTTGCATATCACTAATCGAGCAAATTAAGTCCTTCGAATTATTTTGTGATTGCTCTGTGTGTTGTGTTTAATTACAAATTGATTAGACGTTATTTGTGTTGAATTTATTCCGTAACGTTGTTAATAAGGGTTATTCAGAACAGGTGGATATATTTTTTAAGATAGTTGACTTGGGGGAGTTCCCATAATTGGCCAGGTAAATAATGAGGGCTCCCAGATTACAATAAAATATTTTCCATTCAACATTTTGTGATATCACTAACTTGTGGAACAGTTAAACATATTAATATTTTCAGTGACATGATCTACTATTTTTTAATCGCATACGTCTACATAATATCTGTTCTTTCTGAGATAACAATTCCAATAGCTTATTGTAACTGCAATAATTACACATTATAATTTATTGTTTCAGCATGGGTCCGCTGATTAAAACCTCAGGGAACAGAGCACGCTCTGTTCCAGTGCGGTTTAGATACCTGTTCCTGCTAGCTACAGTATGTGGCGGTTGCTTCCTCATCATGTCCATCAGCGACAGCGCTACAATATTCTTTCTCAGTGGCGATAATCCCACCACAACTTTCGACATGCATCGGGCTCACACAGGTCATCCAGGCAAATCTTACACTATCGACACAGAGGGATGCACTATTCCCGGCTTGAAACCTTTTCATGAAAGCATTAAGAAGTTTATTAGACAACCTGAACCCAACTCGTGCCCCAATGCAAATACTTCTTTATTAGACAATAATAACACCCATATCTGGATCAAAGAAGAAAACCTATATTTTTATGATACACCTAGAGATCTCAATGTTTCTTGCTGCTATCAATCATTTTATCGACCAACAGCAGTCGCGGATGTTACAGCTATGAACGTCGACGATAGAGTACAATACGAACCTTGCCTTAACTTCACTAATTATATTGAAGTTATGAACGAATTTGTCAAAGTTTCTTGTGGTTACGATCATAAAATAATCTACGAACACTTTTTCCTATTTGCAACTAAAAAGCCTATGCTCACGTATGATGATGAGTCATATGAGATTCCTTTAAATCAATCAGCATATAATGTTATCGTCATGGGAATGGATGCAATATCCCGATTAAATTTTCACAGAACAATGCCCAAGACTTTAGCATTCTTAAAACAGAAAGGAGCTATAGAATTGTTAGGTTACAACAAAGTAGGCGATAATACGTTTCCTAATTTAACACCTATGTTACTAGGTATTAGAGAAAAGGATCTGAAAAAAACTTGTTGGCCCCATGTAAGATCTACTTTTGATAATTGTCCTTTCATTTGGGAGTGGTACAAAGACGCTGGATATTATACGGCTCTGGGTGAAGATAGTGCAAAATTGGGAACATTTAATTTTGGTAAATTTGGTTTTGTAGGCACTCCAACTGACTACTACATACATACATTTATGCACGAAGCTGAAACTCACATTGGCAACAAAAAAGATTACAATACATACATTTGCATGGGAAGTCAACATTTCTACAAAGTTCTTTTGGATTACATTGAAGCGTTAACGACAACATTGAAAACTTCCAAATTATTTGGATTTTTTTGGGAGGTTACCTTAAGTCATGACTATTTAAATTACCCAATGTTAATGGATAGTAGTTATGAAAAGTTTTTACAAAACCTTGACGAATCTCAGTACCTAGATGATACTATTTTAATTCTACTTAGCGATCATGGGATAAGATGGGGCGATATTCGATATACAAAACAAGGAAGACTCGAAGAAAGACTGCCCTTTGTTCATATACTGGTGCCACCATCTTTTGAAGAAAATTATAGTCAAGCATATCACAATTTAAAGCTGAATAGTCAACGGCTTACAACGCCTTTTGATATACATGCAACTCTATCTGATTTGATTAATTTAGATTTATTGAAAGATGAAAAAATCATATCAAGAAGCGCAATGAATTACGCTAATGACAAAAGTATAAGTTTATTCTTACCTTTACCAAAAAATCGAACATGTAAGATAGCCGGCATAGACGACCACTGGTGTACATGTCATAGAAGTACTAAACTGAAAACTGATAGTGCTGTTGCACAAGAAGCGGCAGTACAATTGGTTAGAAGTTTAAATGCAATGATGCGCGAATATCCTCAGTGCTCACGTCTCGCTCTAGCAGAAGTAATAGAGGCGACAGAAATGATGGTGGGCACACCGCCAGAGAACGAAGAAGGCTGGAGGGAAATTATGGTAGTTGTACGCACAGCTCCGAGCGGTGGAGTATTTGAAGCCACATTGCAGCATGACAATCGCCAGTGGACACTGGTCGGCACTGTTAGCCGTTTGAATCTTTACGGCGATCAGAGTCACTGTGTGCATAATTATCAGTTAAAATTGTATTGTTACTGTTATTAAGGTAAATGTGTAGGGATACTTAAATACTGTGATATTATAAAACTATAATCAAAGAAGTTAATTCGTAGATATTAATAACATATGTTAAATTATGATGTACATATCAGTTGCTCAAAATTATATACCGGCCTAATTTATTTATGTAGGTAGATATTATCTTAAGATATTAGTAAATACATATATTATGTAGAAGCTATTAACAAATTGCATTTAGTAAGTAGATAGAATAAGTAGTAGGTAGCAAACAAATTTGGATCATACAATACAGCGATCGTATTACCTAACGAATAATAATTAGAATTTAATAGATCGATTGAAATATAAATTGTATTTTACTTAAAACCTGTGTAGCTACATGGTTAGACTGTAACAAATAATTAACTTGAATAAAGTGCCAAATTAATATCTATGCGTGGAGAGATACTTACAGGACTTACGCATCGACATTCTATATTTATTTATTAAAGAGAACAATATATTATAGCCACAAAGTATAATACCTAAACAATGAATTAGAAAAATTATGTAATTTATCTTAGATGTTTGAATAGTTACTGTACAATGTATTATATATGTAACCAATTTGTCTTATCATTTTATCTCATAATAATAGCCAAAAGTGTACCTACCAGATTACCAAGAAACAAAGTAAATGTCTGATATTTTGCTTTTTAAATATTTTTATCATGGCTTAGGAAAATTTGTTTAACTTCATGAATATCACTGACTTTTAACTTGCTCTATCTTCACGTCTAACCACGTAGATAGCTTAAGAGTTAAAATTGTTTCCAATTCCAATTGAAAACCTCTGCTTTGGCACAAACTCAGCATTAAGCTGATACTAAATAATGTGTGATTAGTGATCGAGATTAGGTTAAGGAACTAATATAGTTATGGAATATCTGCAGTGGCACGTCAATTTTCCAGTAAATACAAAGATAGCTTAGGTACTAAATATTTATTGTATTTGGTACAGAATTTATAGTAAGTAGTCATTGGAATTATAACAAATGTTATAACCATACAAAGACAAGTACAAGGAATAATATAAATTACGTAACAAAATATAGAAATGGTACAGAATGGCTTTAATTTGTAATATGTACATTATGTAGATACATATTATTTATTATATACAAATAGATATGTACTTTTTTTGGTAAAGATATAAACTTATTAGTGAAATGTAAATTATAAATTGTCTTTATAAGTAGAGACAGATACCTAATTAATAGATAAATATATTGGACATTATTTGACATATCATTTCGTTTGTATTGAAATACTTGAATATTCGTACTTATAATTATTATTACTGCATAAGTGACTTTAAAAAACTAAAAACATGTAAAAATTAATAGTATTACGTTCATTTGCATAAATTTATTTTTTAAACATTATGTAGAGTTGGATGAAGCGCAAAGGTAAACGACAGACATATTAGTATAAATAATATAAAGTCGTACTAGAACACTATATTTCTAGGAAATGCCAAAAATTTTGTATTACATTGCTAGACAACACTTACGAGCTTCCGGAAAGGTAAAAAAAAAAGAGAACGACACGATTACCTACTTTGAATTTACATACGAGTATATATATATATATACCTAATCCTGCAAGGATTATATTAATTTATTCAAAAATAACAAACAAAGCAAATCGTTTTATATTTTTAAATAGAGTCGCATAGTCTTCATGGTATTTATCATATAATAATTGGCAAATAATCTCCTCTTATAAGAGCCAGTCGACATCCTGCAGTAACATGAATGTTTTAGATAGTTTGGATACTACTACTACTACTACCTCCACAGCTGGTAAAAAAATATTTATTTACCTTGAATACACAAAAATATGACGGACTTAACAACTATGAGTGGTGCAAAGAAATTATGGTTACCACTAATATAAATATGACATGTCAATAAATATATTAGGCAAAACATATATAAATATACAGATAAATAAATACTTAATGTTCTGACAACCAAATCATAAATACAGCCTCAAATTGAAAGTAAAAAAATTACTACAAAACAATAATTATAGGAATAATCAGAGAGAACTATAGCTAAATTATATGTAAAACTATATGATCTATATTATATCTTGGCAACAACGATAATAACATGCGTGTCAGTAAGAGATTGAATGCTTAAAAAAATCAATATGTAGGTTCAAGATTGTTTGGCAAACAAAGCGACCAAAGTAAATTTTATCAAACCTAATTCGTATCAGTAGGTACCTACTACCTACCTAAATAAGTATAAGTAACAAATCCATCAATTACATTATTGATTTGTAATGCTTACCTATATAATAATCGATGCCATAAAATAGGAATAATACTATATATCTGTTCAGAACTGAAGGAAATAATAATAATAATAAAGTTGACTATTCAACTGCTTCATCTGGTCCCAAACTAAGCAGTTTGCGTTATGGGCACTAGACAGCTGATAGAAATACTTATTTTTATAAATACATATAGACAACACCCAGACCAAAACAAGCATTCATACTCACAAATACAAATAACGAATCGAACCCAAAAAGACTAGTTTTTAACGTTACAACATTCGCCGTCTACGATGTTTACTTACATTTTTGGATTTCACTAATCTAACATTATTAGTACATGAGGAAATAGGAAAAAGAAGTAGAACAGTCAACATTGCAGCAGCAAGTTAATTTCTAGAAGTTTTTTTTCTAATGCATTATAATGGAATAGGGCATCCGCCTGGCCTAACGGTTTACTCTGGCGCGGCACCAGTAAAGGATGATAAGATGACAATAAGATCACGCCCGTATGCTCATCGTGGTAAATTCACCATGAATTTATCACCTGAAAGTCAACCTGACATGTTAACGTAACATGTAAGAACCACATTACTAGGAACGGCTATTAATGGGGTTATTAGTCCACATTACTATCAATCCCCTTCCCCCAATATTTCTACCAGTTAGTAAGGATAGAACATGTGAAAATGTCTGTATAAGTAAACACTGGAGTAAGTGTTAGAAAGAAAACTCCTACCAGCTGGCTGTAAACAAAGAAGTGCCGCCGTTAAATATCTAATCAATCATATCAATAGGCTATTACGTAGTCACCCTGAATGCAGCAAACTAAAAATAGATAAGATAATAGACGTTGTCATAGTAAATCATAATAGTGATCGTAGAAGCACGTATACGCATAGTAATTAAAACAAATCCTGAAGATGGTCTATTTGGCGGTACCTTATAAACAGAACGAGCCCAACAGGAACTGTCAGGAACCGTAAGTCGTTTAAATGTTTATGGAAACCACTATGGTATCAATATGTATTATTTTTGTACATAATTGTGATGATCATATTAAGTCTATATTATAATATATATAATATTTAATTTTCCATCAATTTTATTATGTATATGTATATATATATATATATGTTAGTCCTTAACGTATATATAATATTGGTAAATGTTGTAAAAATAACATGATCCCTGAAATAAATAAATAAAAAAAAATATATAAATAAGACATTAAGTTCATAAATTTGTAAAGGATTAGCGCGTAACGAATCGCTAGCACTTTTCATTTAAAAATAGTATGTAGAATAGAATTGAAATCAGAAAGCTTGAAATGCGATATAAAACGTGTTTATACGTTTTGTATCTATAATTGTAGATAGGTGGCTTAAAGTCATACCAAGCGATCTTACTAATCACAAGTCACAGTCAAAGATTCTCGGGTCTAATTATGTAACAATTTTATTACCTGATTTTGTTTTTAATAGATCAAACTTGATGGCATTAAACTTGTTTCTATGAACTATTTGTGAATTGCAGATGCTAATTAAGCTGTACGATTCGAAATTCCAAAGTGTCAAATAGTCAAATTCGACATTTGAATCATCATCAAATTTTATAAAAACAGACTACAGCTAATAAAAAATGCAATTGTGCGTTGGAATAAAACGTTTTTTAAATTGAGTATTTTTTTAATAAGGGGCCGTTCAAGTATTACGTAAGCAAATTTATTACAATTATTTACCCCCCATCCCCTTTGTCAGCAAAAGTAAGCAAAGCTCTTACCCCCTCCCTCCATGCTTACGTAAACATTTTTCAATTAATGTATTGTTTTTTAGCAAAGACGATGTGAGGGTTGACATTTGCGTAAAAAAGTAAATAATTACCGATAACGTAATCATCATCTAGACTCCCCCCCACCCCCCATGTCATCCAAAATAAGCAAAGCAAAGACCCCCCCCCCCCCCCCCCCAAATAGTGCTTACGTAATACTTGAACGGCCCCTAATACTTTTCTAACACATTAACACATGGAATACTAAAAGGTTGTACGTACCTACGTAATCATCTGTTCTTACAGTAGGCGTTAGCGGGTAGCTGTAGAGATTAATAGGATGAGCGTGCAGTATATCAAGGTCTCTTTTTCAACTAATCTTACTATATCTATACTCACAACTTTTAGCATATATCTGTACTAATATTACTATAATAGGTAATATACGCCAGAAATTGTGAGTATGGATGGTGGATGTATGTTTGTTATACTGTCACGCAAAACTACTACACGGATTTTGATGAAACTTTGTAACAATATAGCTTATATATCAGAATATAACATAGTCTATAATTTAAAAAGGTATTATTTAAATGAGGCGTAATATAATGATAAATATAAAGTTAGTGTGATATACGCGAATTTGCGCGGATCAACTAGTCATGATAATAATTTGAAAAAATTATGTGTTCCTCTTCATTCTTGCTCGTCTCTGCAATGGCTGGACTGATTTTAACGGAATTTTCGCTCACAGATAACTAATGTTATTAGGGGTAACTTAGGCTACTTTTAATTTAGATTTTTATTTTCAATACCACATGGACGAATTCTCCCATTACTCCGTTAGTTCACTGTATAGGAGTTATTAATCACGATGGCTTCCAAATGCTCCATTCCAGGTTCGCTGGTATTCATACATAATAGGAATAAATAAGACATGGTAAACTATGGTATCGATAATTCAACGAATTATGGAACCTGTCTAATAATGTCTACGCTGTAAAATATTATGTCTATATACTCTGTGATTGTTTTTCTGACATTGACAACTGTCATAACCTCTCGGTTCGTCATTTTATTCCATTTTCCAATTTTCTTCTATTAGTCAATTTTACTTTACTTTATAATAGCCCATATATACATTTATATTTCATAAAAAAAAAAATGAGAATTTTTTAGTATTTTAATCGATATTATTTTAACCTTAAAAAAAATAAAATGGCCTTAGTAGTAAGACCAATATATAGGAATTGTTATTTTGTACACAACGTAATCAAACCGGCAAAATGGAGATCAAATAAAATCTATCCTTTAAGAATTTTATCTAGTGGACTTTGTTATCAACAGAACATTATCCACAGACCTTTACTCGAAGTTAAACAAACGCAATCATTAGTGAGTTCAGTAACACAGCGCTCAATACAAAGCGGCAATAATGTCAACAAACAACAAGAAGAGCCTCCAACACCAAAACCAGGACTCTTGCAAAGATTTAAAGATATGTACAGAGATTATTGGTATGTTCTAGTGCCTGTTCATATGGTGTCATCAGCGGTATGGTTTGGTGGTTTCTACTATGCAGTTAGAAGGTAAATTACTACATTCAGTTATTCCATTCTGATTTATTCCAAATAAATAGAATAGAAATATATCTTTATTCAATTAAACTGAATATTAAGACTTGAATAGTTTTTTTCTCATTTGGAATGCATACTCATCACAAGATCTCTTTTAAATAACTACTAATATATTATAAATCTGAATGTGAGTCTATCTATTTGTCACATTGTGATTACTAAACAGCTGATGGATCTTAATAAAATATAATATGAAGATAATTTGTATTAAAAGAATTGAAATAAGTTATATTTTGTCTCAAAGATAATCACAACTATCAGCTAGTATAGTATAGACCTGGTGATCTATTGACAGGGTTTTCGGTTATCTAAATTTTTTATCCAAATTTTTATTTTACCATTAAATTTATATGCCCAAATAAGTCGGTTGCACTAAAATATGTTTCAATTCCTTGTGATGATAAATACTTCTTATGAATTTTTATATGATTTGAGTCACATCTTGTTAGTTTAATTAAATAAACTTTATTCCCATATAGTGTTATATAAGAATGTAAATTTAATAGTTTTGTATTCAATTTCTTACAGTGGTTTAGATGTTTTAGCAATATTGGAATCAATTGGTGTTAGTGAAACTTTAATATCACCTTTAAGGGATTCAAGCGCAGGATATTTTGCTCTAGCATTTGCTCTCTACAAAGCAGTAACTCCACTGCGCTATGCTGTCACTGTTGGTAATTACTATATTTAAACATTTAAAACATTAAATGGATAACACAAACTAACACTAAAGAATATTGAACAAAATGTTGTATTAAAATACTAAAATATTAATTTTAATACTTCATCCAATTGTATATTCATTAAGAAAATTAGGATATCATAAAAAATATAATTTCGTTTACTAGCCAGCTCATCACATCAATAAGTAGACACTGTAACAAGTAGATAAAAAACATGCTTATTATTAACTAAACTCAATCCAAAGCATTTCCATGATGTTGAATGACAAACTGTCAATAATATAAAAAGTGTTATATAAACTAGTTATATAGTTAGTAGATATAAACTAATCCATACTAATATTATAAATTGTCTGTCTGTTTTTACTTTTTGACAGGTGAATGATGTTAATGAAATTTTACATGTATTCATACAAACTATATTCTGTACTAAAATATAATCACTACAGAACTATGAAATATGTAAGCCAATCATGGCAAAGGGATAAATGTATTTAATTGCTCATATTTGTTAAGATACATTGTTAGTTAGTTGTTAGGATAGCTATTTGCACAATAAATATTGGCTATTTTTTTGTTTACCCATTATTAATATTATAAATGTGAAAGTTTGTGAGTATGGATGGATGTTTGTTACTCTTTTACACAAAAACTACTAAACAGATTTTGATGAATCATTACAGTAATATAGCTTATACATCACAATAACATATAGGCTATAAATTTCACAGGAATGAAACTGCGGGCACAGCAAGTTATTTATAATTATAAGTTACAACTGTACAGATTTGAGTTAAATTTGTCACAAACATGAACCATGTCCTGCACATGGTTACTTTTTATCTTGAATCATATGTAGAGCTACTTTTATTTTTATATAAATCACTAATCATTTTTTATTTATAAAATGTATACTACATTTTATAAATAAATAATATGTACTTTTTTTTATTATATATTTATAAAAATTTGATTAAATTACTTTGAATAATACCAAAGGCATAAGAGGTATCAAGTTGTTTTATATTATTATATAGAATCTATTTTCTCTTCTAGGTGGAACAACAGTTGCTATTAAAAAGTTAACAGCAATAGGTTGGATTAAGCCTGTACCCTCAAGGGAGCGCATCAAAGAATTGCTTCAAGAGAAAAAGGACACCATACAGGATAAACTTAAGGAAAGCAAAGAGCACTACCAGGTACAGATGAAAGAGAAAAGCACCCAAGTAATGGACGAGATGCGACGATATAAGACCGAAATGCGAAATATGAAAAACAAGGTGAAAAAAATGTGAATATATTTATGATATTTGATAAAATAACTTAATGTTGCCTCATCTACTTTATGTACGGTTTAACCAATAAATTATTATTTACATATTTTAAACCCTAAGGGCTGTTTATAGTTATGAAAAAATATCTTGATATTTTAATAAATGTTTAAATGAAATTTAATTGATTTCGTTTTATTTAAGTATAAACCTGAAAGACTTTATGAACAGTAATAGTATGTTAGCGAAGCACTTGTGGTAGTGATAGATGACAAAATGAACACTGCCTTATCGGGGGGAAGGGGATTGTTAGTAATGTGGATTGATAACCCCATTGCTAGCAATGTATCATGTCAGGTCGACCTCCACCATCGTGATAAATTCCTGGTGAATTTGTCACGATGGGCTAACTGACCTGATCTCATGATGACAAAGTGCACCATTCCATTATCATCCACAAAAAAAAAACACTGCCTTATCAGTTAACATGATAAATTAGAAATTAACTATAATGATTTTCAGAAGGTATGCACGGCCCACATGACTTGATTTTATTGCTAGTAATCTAACATACATTACTAGCAATAAAATAGACTACTTTCATTCTCAATATTGAACCATATACACAAGTTTTATCAACTATCAATTGCGTTTGGTATTGACTGTGATCTTTGATGACGACTTCTATTAATTGTTGTTCACTAGCTGGTGCGTAAATTAGGTAGCGACAAAGTACATAATATTATATAACAACATAAAACAGTGGAGACTGTTATGTTCATTACATCTGCGGGACAGGACCTAATATTAAAATATAAAAAGGTCCGATATAGTTCTCAAAAAGTGATGCGTTACGTCCGTTGACTGTGAACGATGGAAACCACGTACAACACCACGATTCAAGGATCGTCCTCTTTCTAGATAGACCAACGATGTAGAATTCGTGGGAAGTCAGTGGATGACATAAGCGTTTGTTGGAAGGAGTGGATAGAAGATAATGAAACAAAATATCCTTTTGGAAAATTTTATTGTTTAAATATTTATAAAAAGAAAATTTCCTAACAAAATCCTTTCTTATTTTATTGTATCGTAATCATAACATACGAATCATCACATATTCAAAATGTACAGATATAAAAAACAACTTATATAATTACTTACATTAAGTACACAACAGGACAGCACATAACTGGAATGCTTAGTGTTGCTCCATCTAATATAAATAGTTTTGTGACATTACAAGAATTAATAAACACTTCTTACTAATAGCACTAAATATCAAATCAGGTGGAATATCACAATAGAATTATAATTGAAAATTACCAGGTGTGCTGCCATGTCTAGTGTTCATTATTATGTATAATTAGTAAATGCATCCAAAATTCTATTTTGTAGTGAACATGAAACCCATCAAGACATCCTTGTTTTATTGTTGTATTTGTTCTGTAACAAGATTTAGATTCCGTATATATTAAAACTCCACTATTCCTATATCCCCTTTACAGTATTACAGAATTATGGCAAAATATTAAAACTGGCAATCATATCTTGTTCAAAAATGTCTATCCTACATTTATTGAAGCAGCAAATAAGAAATTAATCTAATGATATCACAAATATTTTAGGCAAATTATACTGTCTTAAAGTCACATTCATATTATTGTTAGTTTATAAATACAGTTCAGGCTACGCAACCGTGACACGAATCGTTGGACCGCAGAATATGACGTCTTTATATGCAGAACATATGGAGTGATAAAAAACGCTTTGGACAAAAACGCTATAATCATATACGTCACATTTTTGACCTTAATTACGTAACTATATTACATACAATTCTCAGCAGTTTTCAATTGCATTTCAGTTATATTAGGAACATATTAAAATTGAAAACTTTACAACTTAGCTCCCTTCTCCAATTCTCAAATAGTTCAGAGAAAATCGCAAACGCATCAATTTTAATTCGTTACAATTCCGAATTAGTAACAACATCGTTACATAATTAAACCTCTACTATTTCGTGACACGATTGCATTTCTCTAATTGTACGTTCCCCTTAAACTAAGTCGCAGTAGGTGTACTTGTAGAATACTACAAGCAGTTTAATAACTATTTAAATAATATCTTGCCATTTGCTCTTAATTCTAAATGGAACTTATTCTATAACAGGTATTTATATACTACTAATTCAATTACCCCCACTTTATGTAAATGTCATGCGCATAAGAAACCCATTTAAGCTATTTTAAAGAGTTAGTTACTTTCTTTCGTGTTATTTTCTTAATTTGAAAGAAAGTCACAAAACATTTCTAGCTAAATAGGATTTGTAAGAGCTTTAAATCTTACGATTAGGGGGTATATATTTAAAATGGTTTAAAATGTACTACTAATAACACTACATGTTTGTTTTACAGGTACAGATAAAAACAATCTGTACAAATACTGATAAACGTTAAAAAGTACAATCATTAATATGTTTACTTTTTCTTAATAAACCATTTTTAATAACATTGTTTTATGACACTAACAGTTGCCAAATTGTAACGGTGACAATAATTGTGATTTGTAATAATTTGTATACTATACATCTTTAACTCATTATAAATTCAATAATTTTAGCATGTTTTACATACAAATTGTAATAGTTACACGAACAATATATCATTGACTGAATTTTGACATAATATAACCATCCTCCTTCAGCATTAAAGCCTCTAAAATATTTCTGCGAGATCAGCTAAAAAGTCGATCTCTACAGCACTATAACAGTGAATTCAGAGAAAATACACAGTGCGGAGTTTTTATACCAGTCAGCGACAGAAAATAATTATAAAATTGTAAGTAACCCCTTTATGAAAAACAATATATTATAGGTAAGATAACGATCACATAGGATTTCAAACAATAAAAAAAAGGGATTATAATTGGTTCATTAGATTGGAAACTACGTTGCGACAAGCAGACTCACAAATACATGACTCTTCATCTTACTTTTTGCGTTGGCTGATAAAAGGGCGTGTTACATATACAGTAGAACTAAAACTCACGTAAATTTTATGAGACTGCTATTGACGCTCTAGTAAATAGTTTAAAGCATTATATTATAGATTTGTTTCAATTATTTTAACAAGATTGTTACAATGCAAACTTTTTCGAATCTTACATTTAAAGGTCATTAAAGGGATCACTAAAAATTTTAAATGGTAGGCCGTTTTCAACATAAAAATATTTTAGACCAGGAAAATCTCTTTAACCACAATAAAGTTGAGTTAACGTCGCTTAAAGCCTTAAATTTCATTAAGTTAACAAATGTATATGTTACATTATTTAACTATATTAACCAATTTTGAGCAAGCCTCAGTACTGAATAAGAGCTGCCAAATCGGAATTGTAAAAACAGGAGCTCAACCCATGTACTGATAAGAGGCCGGTGATAGATGCGGTGCTGGTGGCTGGCCAGGTCCTGAAGCAGCGCCGATGGTAGCCAAGTGACAGGAGCGACACATAAGCCGACCTGATAGCAGTTTAATATATAGATTAATTAAAATTACAACATACGTGACGTAAGAGAGAGAGAGAGAGATTATTATGTCTCTCTTTCCCTCGGTCTTCATCTTGATTGTTATTGAAATCGCCTAAAAATATATACATGGATCAGCTTAAGTACCAGGCAACGAAAACTATAAAAACTACAATGAAAACATTTTTTTACTAATTTCTCTGCATAATGACTGTACTATTTAGAACTTCTAGAAATATGCTAAATCGTACCCATCCACCTTCACAATAAGATTAATCGAATCCCTCAAAGAAGCTGTTTGAGGTATCTATTATTTTTGCTTTTCACGAAAATATTTTTTGAGTGTTGGAAATAGAAAGTAATTGCAAAATCCAGTGGAGAAGTCGGATGATCAAGTTATTTCAACTTTACATCTTAAATTTTCGCCTGGCAACGACAGACGAAAGTGGAGGAGGGATCTGACGAAGAAACGAGACTTTATCATTCCATATGGGATGGGTCTATTTTTTTGGAGCAAAATTTTTAAAAGTATATATTATAATATATATTTTTTTAAGAATTATTATAGCCTGTATATGAGGTTGCAATTACTTACCGGCCAGTGGGTAGCAGCGTTTGTCAGGCTCGTCAGTTAGTTGCATGCCGCACACACAACACATGTAGCAGTCCACATGGAAGTCTCGGTCCATTGACACCACTCGGACTGTTTCATCCGTTCCCTCAACCGGTGTGATACCTAAATAAATACACCTTATTACAGCCAAAACAAAAAAAAAGTTCATTTCATAAGTCTTTTATTCTTATCTAGCTACTCGCCCCGGCGTCGCACGGGTGTACATGTAATTAATATATACATATATAAACCTTCCTCTTCAATCACTCTATCTATTAAAAAAACTAATTCAAAATCCGATGAGTAATTTGAAAGATTTAAGCATACATAGGGACAGACAGACAGGACGGCGACTTTATATTATACTATGTAATAAAGTCAATATAAAGCAATTTATATATAATATGATCCAAATACATATTTAATTAATTTGAGGAATTGTCATATCTGCACATGCATATGGATTATCTGATGCTACATTTTATATAGATAAGATAATGGGCGTGTACATAATCCTCTGAATGTTTGTTCATATTTAGTATCTTATTTTTAGGATAAATTTAAATTTTATACAAATATCTCAAACTAACATTATACCTTTTGTGTTTAATTTATTCCGCAGACAATTATCTGATAGGTAATTCGCGGGAATTACAAAATAAATTATGATGTAAAATTTAAATGAGTGGGAATATAAGATGTTTCGTATATATTATATTGTAGATACTCGTTCATTTATCACTCACCTTTACCGCAACTTGCGCACTTGGGCGCAAACATCCGGTGGTAGTCATTGACACAGTAAATCTTGTTGTCAACATCCACTGTGAAGGGCACACCATCCAAACATTCGTTGCATACACAACACCGGAAACAACCTGGATGGTATGATTTTCCCATTGCTTGCAAGATCTGGAATACCAAAAATTAAAGGGATATACTTCATATGAATAAAATTGATGTTCATATTGTGTATTGATATTAATTTTTGCCTAGCCTAACCTGCCATAGCAACCATACTTTAATAACCTTACTTACATAGGAAGCATACATAGTTTGTCCAGCAAAAGTTTCATCTAAAAATCATCTACTGCTTCTTAGTACTTTGCAACAATTAAAGTAATAATGTCATGTCAAGTAATATAAAAAAGATTTTTCTCACCATTTCCATTATCAAATGTCCACAAATTGCACACTTCTCTGCAGTTTGTTGAAATCCTGAGTACTGAAATAAGAAAATAAAATAATATATTAGACATCCCTACAATCCCACTGGCCATAGCCGGATGATAAACTTAACAAAAAAGAACATTAACTTAAAACATCCCCTATAAATTCTCACATATTTATTTTATACACACAATTTCAACTCACCAAGTAATCCTCTTCACAATACACTTTGCCATGTACATTGTAGAATGCTTTGCCGCGTAGTGCCCTGCCACATGAGCAGCAAATAAAACAATTGGTATGGTACAGGTTGCCCATCGCCTGGCAAGCCTGTCCTGCTCCTGTTACACCCGCACCACATGTATGGCATATACCTGCATAAAAAATATTATTGTTGCTTATAAGTACAAATGGAATTTTATTATAAACAAGACATATGTTTTGTATTATTGTAAGTGTGTAAGGGTGAATGTTGTAAACATATGATATGTAGGTAGGTAATCTCAAATTCTCTATTAGGCTAATAGTGCAATTTAGATATATTAGAAAGAGTAAAGATTTTAATTTTGTATGTTCATGTTATGTGTATATATGTTTATAATGAAAACTCTAAAAGAATTTTAAAAATGCTTTCACCAATGAAAATCTAAATTATCGGTAAATAACACAGTCATATTGCACTCAGGCACCAACAGAGTATAAGTATATATTGAAAAGAAAGGATTGCCTTGCCTTTATCCTATCACAACTTACCAAAATATTCACCCTCCTCATCTTGCCTTTCCATCTCCTCCTCTAGCTGTCTTGTTAATTCCTCAATTTTACGTTGAGCTTCACTCGGCCCAGGTGGACGTGGGGGGGTAATACTGTAAGGTAATAAACTCTTGCCCCTCCCTCCTGAACCTCTAGAGCCACCAGATAATTGTGAAACAGAACTAGGAGTGGGACTTGGTGCAGGTGACTGTGCAGGGGAACATAAAGATGTCATCCCAGACACTAAGTTCCGAGAGCCAACTGATTCTGAATTTATTGAAACATTGTCTTTATTGGCCGCTACAGCTGCAGGGGATTGGCCTCCTGTCATGCACACATAATCAGAACCATTCACATCATCAACTATCTGCATTCTATTACCAACAACTGGCTTTGCAGTATAGCCACCATTAGCCAAACCTGATTTCTCTTTACCTAGACCACTTGCAATACTTGGTTTATGATGGAAAAATTTTGGACTTGCTGTAGCAGTCTGGACTTCAGTAGCAATGTTGGCTTTAGGCCTTTGAGCACTTGGAGCAATTGAAGCGTAAATAGCAGTGGATGGAATTGTAACAACTTTGTCATCAAAACTGACAGTAGAATTACTCTTTAAGAGAGCAGTCACATCAGTATATTTAGGGGGAGCTGACTTCATAACTGTATAGTCACTGCTAGGATTATTGTCTGATGAGTTGTAGGGTGGTGGCGGAGCTTTGTCTATTTTTCCAACATTATCATTTTTAATTTGTGACACATTTTTATTTATATGACTGTTGGCCACTTGTGGGCCCGGAACGGATCCTTGCTGTATGTAGTGCTGCTCATGTACCTGAGTTGGTTTGTAATCACGTCTCTTTTCACTGTTATCACTACAAAGCATATTTTCATACACAGATGGTGTTATTTTAGGTTTGGAGCTGACTGGCACCTGAGGTTGGGCTTTACTATAACGCGTGTCGTAATAGCCCTCGGAAACAGAGGGCGTCAGACCGTGCTGGTACAGTTGGTGATAAAAAGGTGCTTGTGTTGACCTTTGGTCACTATAATAATCAATATTTTCATACACGGGCGGCGGATACTGAGTGTTGGGATTTGCAGGAATCTCATACAAGTCTTCAGTTTGATAACTTAATGACCTTTGCGATAATGAATCGATAGAACGCGTAGGGCTAGCGGGCAACGCTGCTGTGTTTATATCGCGTTTATTTATCGATGCAATTGTCTCGACTCGCTTCGGTGTTGCAAATTTAGAGGCTGCTATAACATTTGATCTCTCGTAAAAACTATAATCTAGTCGATTAGCCTGGGTGTTGTCCAAGACAAAACTCTCTATTGCGCCAACCGAACGGCTTTTGCCGAGTGTGCTCGAGTTAGAAGTCGCGCCGCCGTGCGCTTGCTCAGTACCGTCCTCATCTTTGTTTGATAGTTTTAAATCTTGAAGTCCAAGTATGCATCGTTGATCTTCCGAGTTATTTCTTCGAGAAGACTCCATACTCAATACTTGAAAGTAATTATATGGAAACAAAAGCAAAGTAAATATATAAAATCACAGAAAAACATACAATATGAATCATTGTACTACATCAATCGAACTCCACCAGATATGAATATAGTCAAACAAAACATCACGATGATGAGGTAACGTCAGAAACAGGCTTTACAACGATCAAGAAATAATAATATTAAAATACATAACTTTTAAAGCTATACTATTCAGGTATTAATATTTGAAAATTTAGAAATTGTATAGGAATTATTAAAAAAAAAGTAAGAATCAGATCGACTAAAGATAGATGAGACGAGATCTAAAGATGACAATGACGTGACACTGACAGATATTTGTTTGGTATACAGATTGTGTGCTTTAATCCTCTGTGACTAGTTTGTGTTATTTTTGGTGTCATTCAATTAAATGACATGCAATTTGATGATAAAAGTAATGGACAATATAAAGCCTCTACCACAAAGTTTTCAGTTATCAGAATCAACATATAAAATAGAATTAGGACCCATTATGGTATGGACCCCATGCCACCGAATGAATATCTTTATTTAGGTTTCAATTTTGTGGTATAAATAGCTTTCCATAGAACCTAGAGTTGAAACACATGAATATTGTCCCTAAATTCATTTAAACATATAGGACACTCTGTAATGTAATAATAATTAATAAAAAGATAGATTACAATAATTAATAAATAGGCTGGTTTTTTGTTGATTACCCAAATATCCGAAGCCGTAAATCTATTTAACGTAGAAAAAAAATGTGATTGTCAGTCTACCGGTTTGCTTTGCCGGTGTTTATTTTACTGTCATTCATTCGTTCATTAAATTCATTCTACGACTTAACATTCAGGTTGAGCGCCAGTGAACTTGCGATCCGAGCATTCTTGATATAGAAGTGTAGTGATTGGTTTTGTGTACTCGTTTTGTGCTTGCTTACACAAACCACTGTTTAAACCTAAAATTAATGTTATTAATATTCACTAATATATAATTTCTCTGAATCTATAATGTATGATACGGAGGACGATCAATATGAAGAAGAAGATGTGGAAGAAATTTCTTCGGAGCTTTGGCAAGAAGCCTGTTGGATTGTCATCAACGCGTATTTTGATGAAAAAGGATTGGTACGACAACAATTGGACAGCTTCGATGAATTTATCCAGATGTCCGTACAACGAATTGTAGAAGATTCCCCACCAATCGAACTACAAGCAGAAGCACAACATTCATCCGGCGAAATCGAAACTCCACCACGATATCTGTTAAAATTTGACCAAATTTATTTATCAAAACCCACCCACTGGGAGAAAGATGGCGCTCCATCTCCCATGATGCCAAATGAAGCCCGTCTTCGTAATCTTACATATTCTGCTCCTTTGTATGTGGATATAACAAAGACTATTGTAAAAGAAAATGAAGATCCTATTGAAACACAACATCAAAAGACTTTTATTGGGAAGATTCCAATTATGCTGAGATCTACATATTGCCTCCTGAGCCATCTTACAGACAGAGATTTAACAGAGTTGAATGAGTGCCCACTTGATCCTGGTGGCTACTTCATAATCAATGGTTCCGAAAAAGTTTTAATAGCTCAAGAGAAAATGGCAACAAATACTGTGTATGTGTTCAGTATGAAAGATGGAAAATATGCTTATAAAACAGAGATTCGTTCTTGTCTTGAGCACAGTTCAAGACCAACTTCAACATTATGGGTAAATATGATGGCCAGGGGTGGTCAGAGCATAAAGAAATCAGCTATAGGACAGCGAATTATTGCTATTGTCCCATATATTAAACAAGAAATTCCAATCATGATTGTGTTCAGAGCACTTGGATTTGTAGCTGACAGAGATATATTGGAACACATTATTTATGACTTTGATGATCCTGAAATGATGGAAATGGTGAAACCATCATTAGATGAAGCTTTTGTGTTTCAAGAACAAAATGTAGCTCTGAACTTTATTGGTTCCCGTGGGGCTCGTCCTGGTGTAACAAAAGACAAGCGTATCAAATATGCTAGAGAGATTCTACAAAAGGAAATGTTACCACATGTTGGAGTGTCAGACTTTTGTGAAACTAAGAAGACTTACTTCTTGGGTTATATGGTGCATAGACTTCTGCTAGCAGCTCTGGGTCGCAGAGAATTAGATGATCGAGATCATTATGGAAATAAAAGATTGGATTTGGCTGGACCCTTACTGGCTTTCCTGTTCAGAGGTCTTTTCAAAAACTTATTGAAAGAAGTGCGTATGTATGCTCAAAAGTTCATTGACAGAGGAAAAGATTTCAATCTTGAATTAGCCATTAAAACAAAAATTATTACTGATGGGTTGCGTTATTCACTTGCTACGGGCAATTGGGGTGATCAGAAAAAAGCTCATCAAGCCAGAGCTGGAGTATCACAGGTATTAAATAGACTGACCTTTGCATCAACATTATCACATTTACGCCGCGTCAACTCACCTATTGGACGTGATGGAAAACTAGCCAAACCTCGTCAGCTACATAATACACTTTGGGGTATGATATGTCCTGCAGAAACCCCAGAGGGTGCTGCTGTCGGGCTTGTAAAAAATTTGGCTCTAATGGCCTATATATCTGTAGGCAGTCAACCTTCTCCTATCTTAGAGTTCTTAGAGGAGTGGTCAATGGAAAATCTGGAAGAAATTGCTCCTTCTGCAATTGCAGATGCAACAAAGATATTTGTAAACGGTTGTTGGGTCGGGATTCATAGAGACCCTGAACAACTTATGGCTACATTGAGGAAACTTAGACGTCAAATGGACATCATTGTATCAGAAGTAAGCATGATCCGTGATATCCGAGACAGAGAAATTAGAATTTATACAGATGCTGGAAGAATATGTCGTCCATTGCTTATTGTTGAAAATGGAGCCCTTTTATTAAAGAAGAAACATATTGACAACCTTAAAGAAAGAGATTACAACAATTATGGATGGCAAAACCTTGTAGCTAGTGGTGTTGTAGAATATATTGACACCCTAGAAGAGGAAACTGTAATGATTGCTATGAGTCCAGATGATCTGGCGCAACTTAAAGAATATGCCTACTGTACTACTTATACACATTGTGAAATTCATCCAGCCATGATATTAGGTGTCTGTGCCTCTATCATTCCATTCCCTGATCACAATCAAAGTCCTAGGAACACTTATCAAAGTGCTATGGGTAAGCAAGCCATGGGTGTGTACATTACCAATTTCCACGTTCGTATGGACACATTGGCTCATGTTTTATATTATCCACACAAACCATTGGTCACTACTAGATCAATGGAGTATTTGCGTTTCAGAGAATTGCCAGCTGGCATTAATTCAATTGTTGCAATCTTATGTTACACTGGGTACAATCAAGAAGATAGTGTTATTTTGAATGCATCAGCAGTTGAAAGAGGATTTTTCAGGTCTGTATTTTACCGTTCTTACAAAGATTCAGAATCAAAAAGAATAGGGGATCAAGAAGAACAATTTGAAAAACCAACTAGACAAACTTGTCAAGGAATGAGAAATGCATTGTATGACAAATTAGATGACGATGGGATTATTGCCCCAGGAATTCGAGTATCTGGTGATGATGTAGTAATTGGTAAAACAATCACATTGCCTGAAAATGATGATGAATTGGAAGGTACCACTAAACGTTTCACCAAACGAGATGCATCTACATTCTTACGTAATAGTGAAACGGGTATTGTAGACCAAGTTATGTTAACACTAAACAGTGAGGGATATAAATTCTGTAAAATTCGCGTACGATCAGTTCGCATTCCGCAAATTGGAGATAAATTTGCTTCTCGGCATGGTCAAAAAGGTACATGTGGTATACAATACCGACAAGAGGATATGCCTTTCACTTGTGAAGGTTTGACACCAGACATAATTATTAACCCTCATGCCATTCCATCTCGTATGACAATTGGACATTTAATTGAATGCATCCAAGGAAAAGTATCCTCGAATAAAGGAGAAATTGGTGATGCTACGCCATTTAATGATGCTGTCAACGTACAAAAAATTTCTTCCTTGCTTCAAGAATATGGTTATCATCTTCGTGGCAATGAAGTAATGTATAACGGACACACAGGACGTAAGATTAATGCTCAAGTTTTCTTGGGTCCCACTTACTACCAACGTCTTAAGCATATGGTGGATGATAAAATTCACTCAAGAGCGAGAGGACCTGTCCAAATTTTGGTTAGACAACCCATGGAGGGAAGAGCTAGAGACGGTGGATTGCGTTTCGGTGAAATGGAACGCGACTGTCAAATTGCACACGGTGCCGCTCAGTTCCTACGCGAGCGACTTTTTGAAGTTTCGGATCCTTACCGAATTCATGTATGCAACTTTTGTGGCTTAATAGCTATCGCCAATTTACGTAACAACACTTTTGAATGTAAAGGCTGTAAAAACAAAACACAAATTTCGCAAATCCGTTTGCCATACGCTGCAAAATTACTTTTCCAGGAACTTATGTCCATGAATATAGCACCAAGATTGATGGTGATAAATTAAGTTTTAGCTGTTCTAATATGAATATCTACAGTTGAACTAAAAATAATCATAAATAAAAATCTTTAAAATTTCATATACTTTTTATTAACACAAATCGACGACATTAAATGTAGCTTTCATGATATAAAATGTATAATAATCTTTCATACTTCAATAATTTAAAAAGTTATCAAATGCAATGTTTAAGACTTGAGGTATATATTTAAACAAATTTCATTCATATATTATTATGGAAGTGCATTTATTCTTTATATATACATTAAATAACAGTTATGAGTAACAGAAATATAAAATTTATCAATAAAATATAAACAGGGTAAATTAATACATTTAACACATTTTTTATAGTTTTAACAAGTTACAGCCAATAGGAATAAGAATCTGATATCTCGAAATTTGTACAACTATAAAAACAGATTTTGTCCAGCTAATTGACGAAATATTACCTAAAAGTGTAATCCATATATATATTTTTGTATAAGGTAGATATTTTGTGTAATATAAAATTTTGCCCTTTTAAATAACATGTGACTGGTCTATAATTAGTACTTACAATTATTGAATGTTACGGGCCTAACTGTAATATCAACATAGAGCATAATGTATGTAATTACCTAAAAATGCATTAAATGTGAGCTTGTGTAGGTAGTGTAAGCCTAGATCAGAACATATTTTTTGTCACAGAAACGCCTACAAAAATTAAAAGATATTTACTTCCTATTTTACAAGTAGCATCTAAAACATTCTTTACATCAATATCTTAAGATTTAAAATTTGCTTCAAATTATTTCATTTGTTTATTTAAAACACTAGTGGTGTTTCCTCATTTAATAATAATATACGATATTGATTTAATAAAACATTTTAATTTGTAAAAAAGGATAATAATGCCTTTCATAAGGGTAACCCGAACCAAAGTAAAAGATAAAATTTCATTTCAGATATTCATTCAAATCTTCCATTTTATGCCTCAGGAAAGAACACAATCCCTTAAATTTAATAATTGCTTAGTTTCATTTCTATAGGACGTCATTTAACGAATATATTGAAAATACCACGTTCGGGACTCTTATGAAATTATTTGAATATTTTTTTATATTTCTGAAAATACTTTTCTTTAAACAAATGTATGCGTTTATTTTAAGTACTATAAATTAGGCTAGATTTTATCCCTTTAATAAATGTTATTCATTCAATATAAAGTTTTTTTATTATACTAATTTTTATGTAACGGCCCCGACCTCTTTTTTACCCCCATATTCATAACAAGCATAACCTTTCAAAGAAATTTACTAAGCAATTTTATATAATTAAAAATTTTTGTAAATAAAAGTATAGTAGATTCAATAAGATAAGATCTCATTAATTTTAAATTAAAATAAACCATACCGGTAAATGAAGAGAGCATAATAATATCTTGGTCAACGAACGGTAAAGGTATTTTTCCGAGATATGGTATAAACAAATAAATTATATAACTTGTAAATTTTTCTATTCCAGGAAACAACATTTTGCAGGTATATACAATTGGAACTACATATATATATATATATACAATCGGCCTTATTTTTTATTCAAATTAAATAATATATATATTATAACTATGGTGTAAGCTACCTAATTGTATAAATATAATTAATTTGTAAGTAATTGCATTGAAATATTAAACACTAAGCCAAAAATAGGAATATAGAAACTGCAAAATTAGGTATATCTACTACACAAAGACATTAAAAGTGTGCGTATCGATATTTCATTTCATATTTTATAATTAGGTACTTCCATAATTTTATAATCAATTGTGTAACAAGTTCCCAATATAATTGAGTTATTCTTAAATTAACTTTAAATATGTCTGTACAACTTACGTATCTAACTACGCAACTGCAAAGTGCAGGGATCTCGATGCAATGCCTTTAGTCTTGTAAAATTTATATATAACTATATATAGACGCAACCCGTGTATGTAAACGTATACTGGGCTATACCATAAGGTATTATTGTATGTAAGACAGTAACTCGTGTATAAATATTCGTGTTTAAACTGTCTTCAGTCTTATAAAGTACATTTTTATTAACGACATGACTAGCATGATGTTCAAATTAAGAATGTAGTTACGCAGCTCGAGTATTCGTTTTCCATGTTGATTTCATGCCGTTGGGATTTTTCTATTAGCTATAACGCTAATAGAAATGTACTCTATCTAGAGAAGCTAATCGAGCTCCTTTTGTTATCACACGGCATACAAATAATAAGGTAATACCAACACTAGCGCCATTTAACTAAGGTACCTTTTATAAAAACGTTAGCACGAAATGCTTACAGATTATAGAATAGATAACTGTGGAATAACAAAAGGGGTGGGAAGCACACCATCTGTAAGTTATATTGACTAGGTATATTCAAAACAAATCAACGCGACGGTGGCAGTGCCCTTTGCTCTTCGGTGTCCTCTTCCTTGGGTCGACTCCACTTTATCATAGTTTCAGGTGATCTGTATAAGAACACCAGTTTTGCAAATAGATCCTCTTCGAGAGCCAACTCCAGAGCCTCACGCACCTGTGAATTTAATAGAAAATTATCGTATGCTTGCAATGAATCAATCAATCTATACTAAAATTATAAAGAGGTAAACTATACTATTGATTTGATTTTCAAAAATCATTTTGCAATGTTCATCGAGGAGGCTGTAGGTATATGGCTTAATATCACGCTACTATCATTAGGGTTGTTATTTCATACATCTATATCTTATGAAAATTAAAATTCATTATTAATTTACCATAGTTAAACAACTATTTAATCTACTATCTACCGTAGTACTGCTGACTGACTAACGTTCTAGTGACGATGTTTAGGTGATTACTGATATTGTGCAACATTTATTATTACCATTATACTCACCAAATAAATATCTAGACAAAGCTGCAGAACCCTGTCGACGTTCGGTAAGTCGTCGAACATTATCTTTGTGTAAATGCCAGAGAAGAAGCCTCGAAGAACCCGAGACGCCAAGAACACAAATGTGGTATACAAGCCGATGATTCTGCAATTGTATAAAAGACGAAATTCTTAGTATTCCTCGGATTCTCCGTGCGGGAGCCTGGTCGATCGTGTGGCAGAGAGGGAAACTCCGAGCAGTTCCCGGAACTTGTGACCCAGGTGTAGATTTACGAGGCCCCTTGCCGACGTACATCAATTCTCACCTTCACCGCTCGTGTTTCTCTCCTTGCCCAGTCAAATCTGGTAAGAGCCTGCTAGTGCAGTTTTAGTTATAGATGTTCTAGTATAGTACCTACTGCAGTTCTAGACAGGCCAAGATTTTTTATAAGATTAGAAAGATTTCGCTGGTATACCTCTTGATCCCACTTCGACCGCATTTAAATTAACCACATAGCTATTTTTAGTTCATTCGTTTATTAGTTCGTAATATTTTTCTTTTTATTGCATAATCTTTAGGTATATTAGTAATAGGTAAAGGTAATCTCTGTAAAAATGTTTGTAATAAAGTACCTAACTTCATTCTAATTTGACGTAAAGCTTACATCAGTACTTCACGACTATAACAATAAAAAAAATATTTATGGTGATCCATAATTATGTCACATGTTAAGGTGCGGAGTTAACAAAATTCAGCATCATATGACAAAGGGTGGTGAGGGTCCTACATTTTATAATCTACATTTACCATAATTCATATTTTTAATGAAAACGAAAGCAGAAGAAGAATGGAAATGAAATTAAGTTCTATAATGGTTGTGAAGTAAATTACTAAATCTATATACCTATTATATATTAATACAGATACTCACCCACTGCCAGAAATAAAGTTTAATGTCTCGGGGAACAGTTTGTCATTGAAAGTGTACATGACCAGCATGTTGCAATTGTTCATTGGAATCGATGTTAACGGGTCCTTAAAAATTATAATTCATTATGAAGTAGCCAAACAAAATATTTAACGATATGTATATTATAAAAAGGTTTGAATTATAAATAAAAACAAGATGTTAATATTTTCTATACTGTATATCAGGTATCTTTACAAAACTAATCGATGAATATATAAATTAATAAAATAGTAACAACTCACCTGCCCTGGTTTGCAGTACTCGCGTACTCGCCAGTACATGCCATTAGTGTCTCTTTCTAGACGGAGTTGCACGTCGCGGAACAACCGTGCGTCTTCGTCTGAAAAAATGTGTAAAATGACTAATCATTAGTATTTCTTGTGTTATATAGACATACTTATGATACTGGTAATATCAGCACAAACTTAAATATAAGGATATGCAAATGTGGCCAATAAATAATCTTTGACAGTACACATGAAATTGATTTGGTTCCATAGACATACTTAATATTTTGTAATATATCCCGACTAAAACAGGTATAGTCATATATACAAATATTTGTATTATACAGGAATCGAAATTGAGACTATCGGAAGTAAGACAGTGTGCTAGACACCTAAGTATAGTCATAATGATAATAGCCATATATACATTTGTTTGATTCAAAATAATAAAAAAAAACAAATATTCATGTATGTAAAATATGCATACTAGAAGGAATGTGAAATTAAGAATATTTATATACCGGGGTCGTCAGGTACTTCGGGCATCAGCTGATACGCCGCTTTGGCTGTTCCCTTGTTGAATACTTTGACAAACTTAGGGAACATTTTTTTCACATGCAACCTGATAAAAAAACAAAAAATATTGAAATTATGTTAAGAACATATAAATAATTTGTCTTCTATAAGATTTTTTTTATTCAATTCTAATTTTATGTGAATGTAAACTGCCAAAAACAGAATCAAATACAATAATAACTAAATAAATCAGTACTCATAAATCATTACTAAACTAATAGTTTACAAAATAAATCAGCTGTGAGTTGAACAGATCATTCGTTCATGAGCAACACAAAGATGCTTGTCCAGTAGATTTTTTTTAAATATTATTTTGCAGTTCACGTGACATCAAATTCGTTCCGTTACAATTGTTTTCATCCTTATATTTACCATAGTAATTTTATAGACATTGAAGCAGACTTTTTATGTAATTAAATCTTAAATAAGTATTTAATAACTATGCAAACAGACCATGCATCTGGCTCAGCTGTTCCGGAGAGTAGTTTCAGCAGCGTTTCTCTCTGTGGATTGGGTTTATTATCTACGAAGGCATCGAGTGCCACTTCGCGGTGATCTTCGATGGTGGGCGGGTTCGGCACAGCGTTCGTTGGGTGAGTGATCACGAAGGTGAACTTCACCAATAGGGAGGCATCTGTCAACACACACAAGTAATTTGTTTTTTTATTTATTTTATCTTTACATATAATAAAATCACGACGAGACAAAAAATGTAAGACTGTTTGTATATGTAAATACACAGTTTATTGTTTTAAATATGGCTCAACATATACACTAATAAATGCTGAGAAAATATATAATTATAAAAGTGTATATTTATAACACGACACCTTTATAAAATAAAATAATTGATGATGTTTTAATTAATGCTTTGCTTAATGTAATGTTTGATTATTGTCAATAAATGGTGATTTACAAATACGACTACGGGACGGGTACGCATACGATGGCTTCACACGAATATTATATAAGTATATATATATTTCAATTGCACTGTCAAACGTGTTACACAATCATGGACTGTTATTAACATTTCGCCAACGACAGACCGACAGCAGCAAACATCTGACCCACTGTCGCGATTAGGCGAGTACGTAAATGTACCTACGTAATACTAAATGTAAATTAATATTAGATGTAAATCATCGGACACATATCTGAAGGTACAGCGATATAAAGAGAACATATTGTTATTACAAACACAAAATGCCTGAAATCTTAACAATAAGTATAGTATATTACGTAATTTAACAAAATATATAAATAAAACATTAATATTTCAAATTATCATTTCATCAGGTGAAGACACATTCGAGAGCGTACCCACCACGTAATAATAAATAATACTACTCACTGGACATTGCCTCTCGTTCAAGTCGGTCGAGTTCCGGCGGGGAGATCTCCCACTTCATGGTCGAATTGGGATTGATCGTGACGACTGCGATGTCGTTGTACATATAGTTGGAGAGGAACGTCTGCGCGGTGCGGTCGCGAGCGTACAAATTGCTCAGTTGCGTGTAGTCCTGCTCTGTGAAACTGTATTGGGAACGAACATGACATTTAAAAACTTTATATTAGTTTCTTATTAATTATAGAAAAATAAAGACAAATCGCCTATTCGTTCCTTTTTTATTTAATTGGTTTGGCAAACAAGCTGACGGTTCACCACGGTAAGCGATAACCGTTGTCTTTACATATACATCACTACGAACACACATTATCATGTGATATATCGGACAGGAAAAAGCCGGTATATTAAATATATGCTATGGTCAGTTATATTATTCTAGTTAAGTTAAGGAATATTAATAATAATATAGAGAAATAATGTTTGTGTATGTGTTTATTTATTAAACATTGAAATTAGAGTATTTTAAATTAAATACTACCTAATTATTTTCAGTATCACTTGAGTACTCATTAATGTATCTTCAGTAAAAGAAAACACAAATCAGCAACAAAAAGAAAAAAAAAATTGATAAAATATCAATGCCTTTTGCTATTATAATATAAACATATTTTCAACTAGCTTTAACAATACCTATTAAATAAACAAACTTACAGATCAATATTGTGGGATTGCGCTGACATCTGGTAGACAGGGAGGAATGGTCCAATGCGTATCTTCACAGTGACATCTGTCGGCGGGTTTGGTTCTCCAACCTGATGAAAAAATTACTCGATTTATGCTGACACTTACACAAACGGAACTTCTTCGAGTACCATAATATAATAAACATCATACAAGCATGTCTTTACTATCTGCATTTGTTGATGACTTTTTCTACTTATTTAAAGTTTATTGAATGAAACATTTGGTGGAAAACCAAAGAAGTGGAAAAATAGAAACAATGGTGAAAAATAACATTTCATTTATATTATTATAAAAACAGATAAAAAAATATACAATACTTGCAGAAAATATCATCGTAACAAATAAATATAACTAATATATGGAATTATCATCCTAAGAGGGCTTTGATCCTATACTTTCTACGTAAAAACTTAGCCCCTTACCAGTCGAACTACCGTTAACAATAATGGACATGTGCTGTCATTCTAAGGACTAAGCTACCGTAGTCTATGATTTCACTCCCATATTCAGCAGTTACGTTCAAAACCGGAAACCATCCTGATAATTACTGATGAATTTACCACTGTAGGTTAACTGACTTAACTTCATGGTCATCCCATGGTTACTCCACGGACGCCGCGCCGGCATATACTATTAGCGCAAGCGGAAATATCATTTCATTATCATCTATTAAAGAACATGTCTTCCTAACTATACGATACTCTTAGTTAGGTTATATTAACATAAAAAAACGTAATATAAGGATCACTTGCCGAGTTGCCGAACGCGAAGAACACTAATGGGAACCATATAATAGCGATCACGAAGGCGAGCACGCCGCCTCCGAGCAAGTATTTGGACGTACTCGATTTCTTCATACCGCGGGGTTGCGGGTATTCATCCTCCATGTACCGTGAACACTACATACAGACAGTTTTCATTAGTAAGTCAGTTAATAAACGCGGAAGCTTGTGAGTGAGAGTGTGAGTCTATCCACACTCACAAATTCCGCGTTTAGAATATTCTGAATTTCCTAATACCGAAATGATAGAATTGCTTAATAAATATACCTTAAGCAAAAACACGCTTGCAAATATATCCTCCATTTTGAGCCAATCCATTAACGTCATAGATGTGTCGGTCCATATCCAGTCCATTAGCGTGCGAAGCTCGAACACAAACGGTACAGCCATAAAGCTATAAACAAATACCATAAATTCTTAGTATTTTTTTTTGTAATAATATTTTAATTTATTGGAATCAAATATGATATTATCCTAATGATGTTCCCACCATTCCCGCATTTTCATTTTAGTTACCCTGGAGTCATTGTAATATCTATTTATCCCATCATATGAATTTGACGCATTACGTCGTCTTCATCCACTGGTCCCTATCGGACAGCACATATGAGCATATTCTCCTTTTATGCATATCATCATTCACATAGTTAATTTTTATTTGGTCATCATTGGTTACATCCGTCCCTGGTCACATTAAATTGTGCTCATGTGCTTGACATTCATGGAGTCTAAATATATCTTTATCTATTAACTGTTGGAGATAGAACTTTTTTCATAATTTATTTTATTTTGATTATGTGTTTTTATTAATAAAGTAATATTTTAAGTTTTTTAAATTTTAGATGCATGTTTGTTATTAATATTTTTATACTTTTAATTTTTTCATTTTGTTTTTCCATAAAAACTACTTGTCAATGATGTATAAAATAATAACTAAGTTATAAGAAGAAATGATATTTTATATTGTTATAAATATGAAAATTATATGTTTTTGTGGTAGTATTTACTTTTTTCAATAAAAATTTTTGATAAATTACTCTATATATTTACGGGGTATAATTGTCTTTTTTTTGTGTTATTTTCTATATTTTCTTGTAACTTTTAAATGTTCAAGTGCAATGCCAATTCAGTATCAGGAATTTTTGGGCAAATGCCCAGCCTCGTGACTTGGATCTAAAACCTGCCCTTTATTAAATATAGAGGAATGTTTAACTTTTACAAATTCATATACATCTGAAACTTCGTATTGGATGAAGATATATAACGATTCCATTTTTAGTCATCAGTCCACGGAGAATACTTATTACTATTCATTATTTGAGACTGTAAATATTGTGTGTGCTATTTTATAACATATTTACAAACATAGAAATATAACTTACCCTCTGAAGAATAACATATTGAGGAAGTGATATGACTTGCAGAGGAAATTGCCAATTATTCGCCGTGGATATCCAGGGATCAATGTCAATTGGTGGCTATCGATCTAGAATTTTAGTACGTCCAGTATAAGTTGAAATAGAATCAGTGAAAAATAGTAGTAAAATGATATATGCACTTCATCATGTACCACATTGGAGGCGGCAGCAAGGCGTTGAAGGTTCTGTATATAAGAGCAATTGTACCATTAGAAAAAAAACTTATATAACTATTACCTTGTGGCCGTGGATATCCGCAGCGGATCTGGTACGCGGACAGAAGAGATCGTTATTTAGCGATACGGCCTCCCATTGTTATTCTATGTCATACTTATAATAATGTTTTACAATTTTTATATTCGTTTACGTAACTATATTTTCTGTAACAGGAACAACAAAACATTTAATTTAATTTTCATTACTTGCTTTGTACAATTTAATTATAAACAAAACGTAATATAAAAAACCGTTTCAACTCTTCTTTGGTCTAGGCTGATTGGAGATGTGTAGTTATTTATATGATGACGATGTGGACACCGGTTTTAATTTTTTGTACCAAACAAATTAAGAGACAACTCGTATAATCGCCTCGTACAACTCTTTTTAATTCTCACCATCCATTCTTAAAACAGATTAATACACTCAATACGGCATTGATCCATGCCCATTTTTAGATGACTGCCACTGGGTTTACGTTTGTTCTATATAGTATATCTTCTTGGTTTTTATTACTTTGAGATTACTTAGTCATTAAAAAGTAATTTTTATCAATTTCAACTACTGACAAAGTTGTATCTCACCTCTCAGTGATGAACGGTAGCACGAAGAACATCCACACGTGCACTCCTATAATTAGTGCGTACTGGAACAGTATTTTGCCGAGCATGAACTTCCGCAAGTAGAGCGCGCGGTCGATGATGATAAGGCCAAACTGCAGGATCAACATCACCAGGAACGGGATAGGGACTTTGTTCTCTTCGAGGTACGCCTGGACGCCACCATCGCCTTGGTGCGTCTAAAATTTATTATATTGTTACTTGTACCGAACATAGATAATTTGATAGGTTATTTTTTAATTTTTAAATATATAGATTTAAACAGCTTTAAATCTATGTATTTAATTGCATTATTGCCATATTTTCCTTAGTCACGTCATGACTTAACCAAGTTTTCTTTAGTTTATTTGTTACATTGCAATAAAAGGAAACAAAAAAAATATAGGAAAATTCGTCTAGTTTATTATATATGAAAATTGGCTGTGTATTTTAATTTTCAGCTGTCAGAGACAGTTTCTAATTATTTGTTATATTACGGGAATATCTAATTATCTGTAAGATCTGTACATTAATTAGAATAAGGAAGTAAATTTAAGTGATACCTACATATGATAAAGTATAATTTCTTTACCTATGATCATCTCCGAACTAGAAAAACGAATTTAATTTAACAGAGCCGTAAACATCATCATCGATGTGTTTTGTCGGTGACTAAATATAGATTATAATCATACTGACCCCAAAAGCTGCAAATCCAAATATAACGACGAGAAAATTGAAGAAGTCGCAAAGAAACATGTAGGCGTAGACGTCTGCGGTAACGCGCGCACCCGGTGCTAGCATACGTTTGAAGAACCGATGCGTCGGACGTAAATAGCGTTTTATACTGCAACACAATTCAGAAAATTATATAGTAACTACACATTTAAAAGTGTACTACTAAAATAGTACATAAATAATTAGTACACTTACGATAACATAATCACTGTAGGATAGTGTTTGTATGTATCCTCCATTGTTGTAGTGACTGCTATTATTGGTTCTTGGTCGTCGTTTACTCTGAAATAAATTATACTATGATTATGAAATAAAGTAACGGGATTATACACCAAATATTACAATTATTTTTTTTACATCCACTCCCCTCTCCACCCACTTCACGTTACAGCAGGTCCAATTTAATAGTTCAAAATTCGTGTGTACGCGTAATTTTCGGTTCTTCTTTGCTGTTGAGGTACCAACAACAAATAAAGCAGACTGGACTATTTGACATCATTGGAATGTCTTGACTATTTGACACAATTGGAATATATTAACCTAAACGGAATGGTAACACAGAGCGATATCCCTCAGGATTGACAAACCAGTTAAGAATCATCATTCGGGAGCATTATAATATCATTGATTTTTTAGATAGTAAATTTGTTAACAAATACGTACTTGTAATGGTCGTCGTCCTGCTTGGAGGGACCCGCCTCGAGTCCATCTTGCTTGTGGTCACGTTGTTCAGCGAGAACTACCTCGCGGTCATGCTTCCCTACGATTTTTACCTCACGCTCCGCCTGCGATATTGAGCCATTCGGCTCTGCTTCTGTTTCTTCGTCCCTACATAGAAAAGTAGAATAATTAAAAGAATACATTATTTTTATTGCGCTTTTAGACCAAAGAGGAAAATAACGTTAATTAAGATGTTGATTATTGTTTAATTTTATATATTTAATTCGCATATTAATTGAATACAGTAATGTAATATGTAGAAATCTTTCCGTCTTCCAACGGTCGCCGGTTCAATCTCTCGCACGGTACTAACATTTGTATAATGAGTATGATTGTTTCTACGGTACCCATAAACAAGACCTGCTTATCTTGGGACTAGATGGCGTTTTGTAGATTGTTATGAGATATTATAATATTATCATGGTCAATATCTAAATAATATAGAATCTCTATGTGTACATTTTTTTAACTGAATCGTTTTTTTTGTACCTTGTGATTCTCTCGAAGTATTGTTTTTATTAATTAATAATAATAGGATACTGATCAAAGGATAGAAATCAAAAGGATTTGCTGTATTATATGTAAAGATAAGGTATATAAATAACTGTATACTCATACACATTAATCTCTATTAGTTCATTTTAATAGGAATGTACCTATAACATTATAAGACGCACACAAACAGTAAATATTAATCTCTACAATAATATACAATCTCTTAAGATAAATGTACGTTTTTCATAATTATATAATCTACTATTAATTACATTCTAACATAAATATTCTTGTATTATACAATGTTAACAAATATACATATAGTCACATACATATGACTCAAATACCCTACTTAGTACATTTTTAAAACTAAATAGCAAACAGTAATTATAAATATCCTAACTAAATATAATCTTTAACTATTTATAATTACAGTTATACTCTGCACGTCGCAATATAATAATATAGCACAGTTGACATTATATCACCCTTAGCCTTACAGTAAAATGACTGCATTCTATGATTTTTTCCTGTATATATATTAATGGTCGATTGTGTGTAGAGAATAGTGAGTCGTCATATATGACTTAAGTTATAATGATTGACAGAATGATGCTATAACGTGCAGAGTATAGAATAATTCTAGCCAATAAAAGTTCAGATAATTCAATTTAGATCAACCTAGGTGCAATCTACCGTGAGACAATACTCAATAACAAAGTTGAATATTGACAATAATTTCTATAGAAATGAAGGTTATAGAAGGAAATCAGCATCTAACTATACTATTTCAAAGAAAAATCCAATATATTAATATTTGATTTGTACAATATGACATAATATATACAATATGACAGCAAGTGAGTAGTTTGCTGTTGATCGCTAGTTTCGGTGGCTATGGCAACAGTAAAGGGGTTAATTAAATATTAGACAACAATATTGATATGTGTAAATGGTCACAATGAAATTATTATTAGATTTCAACGAGCAAATAATTAACAAAAACTCATGATACGCATATTAATCTAATGTCGACATGACTATTCGAACTACTTGTTACCATACAATTGGAGTTTAATCAAGAAATACGGTCATAGCCAAGATGCTTAGAAACACATGGAAATAGCATTGCGAATACAAAATTATATTAAATTAGCAATGCAATCTCCAGTAGTCTTAGCTTCTTTATTACACTTGCGCCAGACATAGTTTCAACGATCTGAATATTTGTTATCGATAAAGTATAAGATATGTGTGAGGAAGAGGGCAGCACACACTGAGTACGGAATTTTACGAAATGAAGTACGCTATCTAGACATTTAAATTTGGAACATTTTAATATAACTGCCAACAGAAAATAGGTAAAGTTCAAATTTGTTCAAACTTCGAACACATACTCAAAAATTAGTGCTACAAATCGGGACTTTGAAGCTAAATTAAGATTAAAAAAATTAGGTATTTGAAAATGTTAGGACACTTGATACGGCACGATGAATTTATGAAAATTATTATTGAGGGAAAAATAGCAGGGAAGAGGGGGAGCGGAAGACGGAGGCACGGCTACATCGAGCAAACCATAGATAAAATTGGAGTCGTATCGTTTAAACAAAGAGCATGATGGAATATCGTGGAAAGTGGAACGAGCTCAACTGACAAGAACGTGGCTGTTAAATTAAGGATGAATGAAACTGAAGCTACGTCTAGCGACGAGTATACGTATGAATGATGTACGTGGAGAGCGTGCGCCGGCGGTGCGAGCGTGGTCGTGGTCGGGCTCGGTCTCGCTGCAGGCGCTGCAGTCGCTGCAGTCGCTGCCACACGAGGTGCGCCACGCGCGGGTCGGAGCGGCGCGCGCCCAGCTCGTGCATGGCCGCCGCTATACTCGCCTGCACGTGGTACAGCCGGTCCACCAGCCGGTGACGACTGGCTGAGCCGTACATCTAACTATGTACCGTCCACCGTCCACACCCACCAAAGGTCGAGAGCGAATTGTACGTATAACAAAAGTGAGGATACTGTTCTATAGATATGTGGCTTAAATTGGAATTTAAGCGCATGAGATATGGATACAATACAACAGTTACGTCAAATTTTTATTTAACAACGAAAAAGTTCTTAATAACGAGATGCAATAAAAATTTTTTTACTTGTAATTTACATTTTTTCGGGACATTCCAAATCTTTTACAGTTATATGTATAAGTGAAATGTGACTTATGCCTTCATTTTATTATACGTAGTGCAATCTCTTGATTTTTGTCCTGTTCTGAGATCTATTACGAACTGTCTACAGTTCTCTGCTTACTAATGAAGATGAAGATTACAAATCTGGTGTCGCTGATGCTGTTATTCGATAAATTGACTGTGTATACATTGTTGTTGCTGACTGTTGTCTTTTACGATACCTATACTTAATAAAAATGAATATGCCGTATACCTACTATACTCGTTATTCACTGTTGGCTAAAAACGAGTTGACAAAAATTATAGACAATAAAATATTATTGCTACAGATATCACAGGGTGGGGAAAGGTGATTGTTAGTAATGTGGACTAATAACCCCATTGCTAGCAATGTACCTTGTCAGACCATATATTACCTCCATAAGGTCTGCCCCGGAAACCGTCGTGGTAAATTGTCATTTGCCAAGATGGGCTAACTGACCTGACTTCATGCTCATTTTATTATCGTCCACTGGCACCCCGCCTTTGTAAACCGTTATCGTAAGCCAAGACTAATATCATCCAAAAAAACATCACAAGGTATGAACTAATGTTTCAATTATGTGCTGTATACATATCTACTTAGAGTTCATTATGGGTTCGTAATACTCACGGTCCGGTGGTGTCGTGGAGCTGCACGTACTTGCGGCCGACGTCTGCGGCGCGGCCGTCGGCCACCAGCTGCGTGTCCTCAGCACTCAGCTGGTACTCCATGTCCTCGCGCAGCTCAATCTCCGGGGTCGACTCCTTCCACAGACCCAGTGACTTTAGCATGAATCTGTTTCCAATTAAAACAACAGAAAAAATATTATAAAGTGATAATTTGATTTTGACAAAAGTTCTTATATTTCCTTGTTCATTATTCTCAGCTCCATTTCCTCTGAATGTGATGGTAGACTCGAATTAAGTCTGCTAATCGAAAGTGCTTTAAAGTTTACTCAAATACTTAGCAAAAGCGTAATTGACTATACATTCTACTTCTTTTTATCTTTTATAAGTTAGCAGTCATTATATCAGTATTAACTATTAATCAATACATAGTATAAAACAAAGTCGCTGTCGCTGTCTATGTATGTTTAATACGTCCCTATGTATACTTAAATCTTTAAAACTACGCGAAGCGGTTTTTTTAATAGATAGTGATCAAGGGGAAATTTTATATGTATATTTACATATAAAATTTCCCCGTACACGTACTATTAGCTAGCTAGTAATTATTATAAAAAAATATAGTAATCATTTTATATTCAGTAACTGAACATTTTATATTCTGTTAGCCTGTAAGATGCAATTTATTTATTGAATTTATCATTTATTAAATACTGATTGTAAAATTAAAACATGCCTGTGTAAGAATATGATTAGCAGCAACAATAAGTCATACAGCGCGTAGTTACTTTTCCTCTCAATGCCGATGATCCGTGGTGCGGTGAACGGCATATTTGCCGGGATCGCTTTTTGATTCCATGGCAGGATTTCAAATTGGAACATGCTCTTGATCAGGACGATCACCTTACAGATAAATAGACAGTAAATATAAATACATCAGAGGATTCTGCAAATTATGTAATAACATATCGCTAAGCGGTACTGAAAGGGTACGATAATTAATTATATATTAGAAGGATTTCCAATAGAATCACCATCATCATTACATAGTATAAAATAAAGTCGCTATCGTTGTCTGTCCCTATGTATGCCTAAAGGATTGATAAGGATATATAGATAGGTTATGTGAAAGCTATCATTCTATTTAAAAAACAATATTTACCTCAGTGTAGGCGATCAGTGTAACCCAGAACGTTTTAGTAGGTCTCGGTATAGTCAAGGTCCCCCATAAGAAAACCATCAGTGGCAATGGGATAGAGAGTATAGTTGCCGATTGAATCTGAAATTAATATAATTACATGAACATGATAAATCCGTCATGTATATACATGAACAACAGCATGGAAAATCGAGTAATCATGTGATGTCTGTAGAGTAATGCTAGAACACTGTTTTTTCACTATCTCTTCTCACTCTTCAACGCATCATACTAAACAAGTTGTTTGGCATAAACAACAGATGAAACAACACTATTGCACGACTTTGTACAAAGCTATGCAGATAAATAAAATCGCTTTTATGAGTGTAACGTCTACGCATGACATGATTTGATGATGTGTCAGGATATGATAAACTACTCTAGCCGTCGTCTTCACAAATCGTGTTACACGTTCGTGATCTATCATATTTTTACCATTATGTAAAAAGTTGATATGGCAACACTTACTTGATTGATGAACACTGTAATGTAACACACGATGTCTGTATGCGCGAGTACGGCATACCAGATGGCGTAAGCCAAGTACACAACCGGCGATCTGCCTTGCTTGAACATAGAGTCATCTTGCTCTTCCAACATCGTGACGTCCTTACTGCAATGTTAATAACATGCAATTATTATGGCATATTCCTGACAACCCTGACAAATTCTGACAATAAAATAGAGAAAGTATTTACTTTACATTAATTTACGACTGAACGCAGTGAAGCCAAGGCCCTCGATGACAAATCATGACTAATGCTCAACCCTCAAAAGTACAGCGTTTTGTTTTGACTTTGGGTGTTTATTAATAGAATTTGACATTTGAACAGAGTTATATTGTATTTTACAGGAGATATTGTAGTGGGACTAAACTTCAAAATTACAAAAATACCGAAACAGTACACCTTGGAGAGATCGGTGCATAAGAAGATTTAGAATTTTAATTACAAATGACAAAAAGTATTCTGCACACGGTCTTGTTAGATCGAAAAAGAACTGAGTTGTCACTGCACTGTGCATATAAAAAATAGACAAGTAATTGTTATGAGAAAGCATATATAATCCAAGCCTCTACTACTAACGGGTCTCCTGGTTACAAATAGTGATAGTTACGTTCAACAGCAAATGTAGTGACAAAAAAAACTAAGCTCCTATAACAGACACGACTTTAGACGAGTATAAATAAGTTTTTTTTATAACTAATTAAAGCATTATAGGTTAATCGGAATGTTTTACTAACTCGTTAGTAATAGTGCTGACACGGTATACTTGTTTTAGACATTGGTCATTAATAATTAAAAATAAAATAACTGAGATTCTGTAAATAAAAATATTATTTAAATATAGTTATAGTACTAGCAGACATACAACAATAACTTAAATATATTTTATAAACTGATCTACATGCAAAATGATTGTCAAGAAATAATTATTTACATTGTTATTATATGTACATACATATCACAAAACAATAATGCGTGGGTATGTATTAATGACCTTATTACCAGTATTCGTATCCTGAAAGAGAATTGGCAAAATTTGTCGGTGGAACAATAATTTACTTACCTGTTCGATATAGACAAAAATATACGATCAAAGCTGCGATGGCATGCAATAATCAAAATTATTTATAACAGATCAAAAATACGAGTAAAAGTTATGAAAAGTACGTAGCGAAGCCCATCGCGTATGACGACAGAGAACGGACGATACTTGTACTGTTTTGTGTTTATATTACATAGGATTTAATTTTTAAAAGCATATAGCTGGTGGGATTTATAAATACTTTATATAATTAATAAACCGCAAAGTGCACAAAATGGTACAAGACATCCTGAACCACTCCACCTTCCGGTTGTCTGCAAACTAAACGCGCTCTCGTGTTCGGAAGTGTCGTCATCGTCGTCGTCGGTTTGGTCGTCGTGTCGTGTTGTGGACACGCTTCTCGTGTCGGACGTGTGTTGTGACGTCGTGTCGGACGACAAGCGCGGTCGCGGCCGTGGCGACGGAGACGCGTCCAATCCGCGTTCCATGCTCGGCGCCAGTATACGTATCTCGGGCACGCTTATATCACTTAATTTACGGCTGTGAACACGCCGTAACCAAACATACTATACTAGCTACATGCTACATGATCACTAATTATAAAATCTAATAAGCAGTAGTAGAAAGCGATCTACGCTCTATTTGCATGTTATCCTTAATACATACGTCTTTTTATACGTTGCAGTATATACATTTTGATAGCAAAATTTACGATATATATTCTTAAATGTCTTCTAATCTTTAATATATAAAGTCTTTAATAAATTAACGGATCAAATTACTAGTAGGCCATTAAACATACATTTATGTTACTATTAAAATGTTTAGTCATGTAATATTTAGGACACAGCATTAATGAACATAATAGAATATATCATAACAGAAATTTTCAAATCTAAACAATTTATTTTTCTACAAGGCTTAAAATATTCATAAATGAATTTTGATACATAGATACAGAGGTACTTAAAAATAAATACATATAGAGATATCTATAAAAATATTCATATATTTAATCATAGACAAAATTTGTATAATTTTGTCTACACGTGCTAAAATGTGACGAATTTAGTTGTATTGACTGCAAATATTATTACACTGTTACAGTTTGGATTATAATAACAATTTAGTAACATATACAAACCCCATATCGTCCATCGGTACCAGCAGATTATTGTTAGCGCTTTCCGAATCGCTACTAGGCAGCATGCAAAGATAAGTAGCTACTCACTAAATCACACTAAGTTCTATTACTAAATTTTTAAAACTTATAAAGTATACTAAACGCTAGACTCTAAATAAATTAACATAAAAATCATAATTAATTCTAGTTCGACTTTATTGAAACATTTATTATTATTCTATTTCTGTATCTATTTAAAAAAAATCTTGAACAAATTAGTAAAATATTTTTTGCAGATTTGACTGGCGCTTTGGAACGGGATGGTCACGTAGAGTACGTTTAACACAGTATTCTTTGACTCAAAATAAATATGGTAATATTATTAAGTATTATTACTAAATACTAACTAACACACCAACATATCTTCTAAATGCTATAATTGACGAATATAGGTAACATAGGCAAAGAACACGCTTCGCGTGGGCGAAACGGCAATAAACAGAAAGTTAAAAACAAATTATCATATCCAACTTGTGTTTTAGCCGTAATTGATATCAATTTTAAGGTTAATATAAAAAAATATTAATATAGCAAACATTCATTGCAAATATCTGCACTAATGTCATCAAATATGCCTCAATAAAGTTCTGATTACTAATAAAATCTAAGTTAGTATAACATGCATGAAGCAGGCGATACTAAAGCCACCGAATCAATATCAGCATTTCGTTTACTTACACCATTAAATGGCATGAGGTACGAAAACGTTTAAATAATTAAAAAGAAAATAAAATACTCACTGATGGACCAATGTTTCAGGTAACGGCTCCCATATCATTTGTGAACCTTCTCTCAAACCTATGCCGAAACCTTCTTTCTCCTAAAATATAAAACCCATATTAAAAGTAAACTCTCACGAAACCGATGTACAGAACGAAATCTTTTTCAATAATATAGGAATACGCGTACGGTTTGCTAAATAAAAAGTAAAGTAGTAGTGTATTATTATACCTCACATTCATAGACAACTAATGAAACGATTACAATCACACCATATCTATGTATAAAAAATAAACCAATAGGTATATTAAAGATTTTTAAGGGTCATAGACTACTAAAAATATTTACCATGAAATGAAATAAATTATTTATTGTATAAAATATCTATTTCTCCAACCAAGCAGTTTTCTGTGTTTCCGTTGATGGGTTAGATATGGCAATAAAATTACGGAATACGAAGGCATCTTAGTCTTAGAGAATGGGCGTTGACATTGCATAAGTGGTATCACTGGCGTTACACGACTACGTGATGCTCGTTGTCCATGTATAAAGGAAACGGCTCCCATTTACCAATTGGTGCATCATCAAGTTGATTGCCATTACAAAATTAATTGAAGTAGATTAAAGGATATTGAGGGCGATTAAATACGTGTAGTAAAAAAATACTATTCTACTTATAGTATATCATTAGTTCTGTTATTTTTATGTAATTGAATGGCAAATCTCTACCTTTAGTATCCTCTTTTCGATAGACAGCGTCCGCGACACGTATCGGTAATCACGTGAGTACTTCATTAGGTGACGCGTCAGTGATATTAGGAAGCTCGATATGAACGCCCACGCCGTCTCCACATAATGTTTCAGCTTGTCAAACCATGTTTCTTGTTCTAACAAAATAAAAAGTTATTTAAAAAAATTAACTTTTTGACTATTTTTAAACTTTCATGTTAAGTATACATACATTATACATACATATACATTATTTATATTATTAACCGGGTCTTAACAGTTGTAAACACATTCAAACAAAGTTCAGTAGCATCACCGTTGTGTGATACCGATAACGTAAGTGCTGTGTATCGCGTACTTTCGTTGTACAATCTAGTGACGGTAGAAAAAAAAACTGCTGGTACATATCATACAGTAACATCGCTGTTACTCCAGTCAGCTCGTGACCATGGCTAGTGCAACCTAGTCGAAAAGTCAAGAGAGGTGCCTTTATTTGCCATAAAATTGTTCGTGTTAAGACCCGGTTAATAATATAAATAAAGTCACATCATAACATTCGTGATATTTTTAGCCTAGATCAATTTTCAAAGTAAGTTATAATGTTTGTTCTTTTATTCTCAAACATCGTAACTGTATACTATACGGTTATGGGTATCGGAAATTCCTAAACATCCAAATTCAAAATTAACCTATTTATAATATTAGTATAGATGTAATTTATGACATGATAAATTGCTCTAAAATGCAATAATAAAATTAAAAACTAACCGGGCACCGCAGTATAATCATCTAGTTCCGAGGCCTGTCCGTCCCGGTCCCGGTCCCGTTCCCGATCCTGATCCCGTTCAGACATGGGCAGATTCACGTCGGCTTGCGTTATATCCGCTTGTGAAGACCGACGACGCATCTGTAACTTTATTATTTATTTCTGTTATACATTTGTAATATAAAACATTAATGATAGTAGTCCGTTTGAAAAACACTTCTACGACTTTTGATCATTATTCGATAATTTTCATTAGTATTTTTGTTCCATTATACAGTATCGTAATAATTTCAAACAGACTACCATTCACATTTATATTTCGTACACCATGCTTACCAAATATATATAATATTGTTTAGAATACATTATTTAGTCATATGTATTAATACATGATAATAAATTCTGTTATGCAACGGAAATTACAGCCAAAATAAAAAATAAAAATTTAGAAAAAGAGATCTACCTAAATTTTAAATGCATTAAATAATTATGATCTTATTAAAAGTATACATTATTATAAAACAGCTCCATGTGAATATGTACGTACCTAGATTAAATTAAGGTATTCTTATTAGATATAAGCGTTAATGTAAGTGGGTTAAACATGCTATATAATTAATTTATTGTTTTGTGCAAAACCATGGAAGAAAAATAGTATGAAAAAGGATAATAAACCAAAACCCAACTTATAATAAAAGCTACACATGCACCATATATAACGAAAATGCTAGCACATAATGTCAAACTTAAATTGATTCGTATCTCAGCTTGGTATCAAAATAGACTATTATCATCATCATCACTATATCGAGATCAATTTCAATAATTAGTTAGTAATCATTTTAATAAATGAATACATATAACAAAAATGAATATTAATAGTCCTATTATTTTTAGATACCCAAGTGATATCGACATAATTTACTGTTGATTGCAAATCTAGAATTAAATAGTATAAAACAATAACGTAATTTCAAAAATATCACTTGATATTTTTACCAACAGCCTGTGAACTGCATCAACGAAACTGTTTCTAGGGTCGAAGCAGTCGAGAGCCATTTTCATAGATTTCGTCTCGCAGTTTAAGGCTTAAAACGAGCATGTTTATTCGTCCACAGAGTTTGTTTTTACAAATGTATTAGGTTACTGTCAGCTTGATGTAAATTTGCAATCATCAGTACGAATTAATATCAATTTTCTTCTTCATTCTCACGAAAATGTCAACAATTAATAAAATAATTAGAAATGGCGTTTTTAAGATTAATAACAAAATAAATACTTATTTATTATTTATATTTATAAGAAAGCCCATTGCGTTTGATCCATGAATAATAACATATTCTGCGAAAATTTCATCCTATTTATTCCAGAGATTTTTATGTTCTTTTCACACAAACAGGCAGTTTTGGCCTTGTCACGATTTTATTTTGTATAAAGATAAAGATTATAGTACATGCCCAAATCAGTGGTTGTCTGGAATAGACAGTTTTTAATGATAAGTCCACCTAAAGTTATCTGTGTGATCACCTACTTGTAATTTTTATTTCTAAGCCATGTAATACAATGGAAGGAGCAATAATATCTATCTACAGTTCGAATAACCGCATTCACTTACATGTTATATTGTTGACATTTTCATCAGATTGCTTTGACAATATAGAAGGGTTACCTCGGGCGGATAGGAGAGTGGATAGCTGCTGAGTGAGAGTCTGCGGGCGGAGCGGACTGCGGGTGCGGACGCGCGTCGCATCGACACTGCGCGCTTTAAATCCGTCTTGATGGCCGTCGACAGCAGCTGTACCCGGGCCAAGCGGCAATGTATCCTTACCTTACCACACTAAACTTGCCCTCTCTCTTTCATTTATAAGCCATTGGCACTTTAATTCGTATTGTAACAACATTGGTACCACTACATTTTTTTAAATATCAGAGATAGAACAAGTTAGGTGTTTTATGTTGTACACTTGTTGTGCAATAGTTATTACAAAACGACTGGGTTAGTCACCTTAAGCTGCGACGGGATATTGGTACAGAAAGCGGCGTATATATCATCAATTTCGTATCCTTTAGGTATAAGGGGGGCATAAATGGGAAACATGCGATATACACCCGGGACAAACACAGGGACTGCTAATTCATTCTTTGGTCATGCTAATTAACCCAAACCCCTCCAACATGGACCACAATATCCAGTTTATGGTTTTCCAGATGATTTCATATCGATAATTGTTTAATATTATTAAAATCCCGTTGTAAGGGTTTCTATTAAACCTTTGAACTTTATGAATGAATCATGCTTTCCATAACCAGACTGACGACGACATGATCCAAAAAAATATATATAAATTCGACACATTTACCTAACACATGACTTAATTATATTGGTTGCCTAAAAATTACCAAATATTTAAATAATACAATGGATTCCATTATTAATATTACTTTAACTAACTAAATCAAAAGCGGCAACGAACGCAACTACAAGTCTCGTGGTAAAGCATACTCGAATGTGTTGGTATGATTCTTATAAAAATTGCTCGGTATGCATTTAGGCATGGAGTTGCGTATGTAGCCAGCTTTATCATGCGGCATTTAACGAAATTACGGTCAACTACAAAAATTAACATCTTATGTTGTGAAAAATGTATTTAGGAACAGACGGTACCTTTCCGAAGCCCATTTCTTTAGGCGCGTCTTCGTCGGAACTAGAGTCCTCATCCTTCAAAGGCACTTCGGTGTCATCGAACTCATCAAACATGTAGTAGTCACCGGAACGCACAGCTGTAGACACGATTTATAGTTATATTGGTGTATATATTATGTATAAGCGTAACCAGACTTTTATCAAAATATTTTATTATTATCTACAATACCTTATTCCAATTAAGAAAGCAGTTTATAGGTATCTGCTGGCTATTTATTTTTGTTTGATATAAAATATAAAGACGCTCTAGGATTTGTATTTTTAAAATTTTAAATAGCTGGCATATACTGCATTACCAAATAAATAAAACTATTATTCATTATATTAACATATAAAATCAGCATGATCGCATATAAAACCCCCTCAAAAGCATCTAAATGCAAATAGGTTAAGGATGGTAGCCGCATTACTACTTCACAAACTGTATTAAAATGAAATATTAAATTTTTATGTATATGTGAGTGACCGAATTACAAATCGACATCGACTGACAAATTTTAGTTATTGCTCATTATAGATAAATTTTAGTTTCCCTGATTGATACCCATTAGGTCATCAAGAATATATACATGAATTGAAATCGTTACTGTATATGCGGCATTTTTAAGAGGAATAAGATATTTTTATAACCACAGTATATAGTTTCATTAAATGTCTGAATTTACTAGTTACGCAAATACTTACGACTATACAATATAGTTATAATTAAAAGCTAAAGTGTTATGGTTATTATTGGTGTTAATATATTAATATAAATTCTTACAATCCCATGTAACATGCGACATAAATAAAAATCAAGCACAATGAATACATTATTATAACAAAAATGAAGTGAAATGGCTTGTTGAATTTTAAGCAGAGATCTGTTTTGCTGTTTTTCACCTTTTATTATCAATACTGTAATTATAAATAAGAAAACTACCAGTTATTTAGTAGGATTTTAAAGAAACAGAATACTAATAAATTTAGGTAAATACACATTGTTTACTTAATACCCAATAAAGCGGTACATATAAGTATAACTTTCATATCCAACATAGATTATAGAACAAAATATTTTTTAAAGGATTCATTGTATCTTTTGCAATAGAAGAATATATAAAAAAAATAAACCACATTTTTTATAGTTAGATTGTGCTTAATTCAATAATAAAAACGTGCGAAAAGTGATGGAGGACATCGAAAACAATTGCAAATGTTATATTTAATAACTATTGTGACTAATTAATAAATTCATTTTATAAATGCAAAATTATAAAGATCTAAAAAATATTAATAGTATTTGTAATTACGATACATTCCGAAACATAAAATTTGTATGTTGTTTAAAATGATTTGTGCACATAAAAATGAAACGTAAACGCAAACCATGTAAAAGATGCAACGTTCTCAACAGCAGAAATAGTCGTGCAAAGTCTAAAGCGTGTGCAGAGGCGTAATCTGTCTTTTATCTTACAAGATATTATACATTTTATTTACATTTACAGACCGAACCATATTGTAAAAAATAACCAATTATATACGACGTAGTCAAGACAGTCCCCGCCGCAATGCTGCCTAAATACGAGTACCATAACCAAAGCAGAAAAATGTTAATAAGGCACAAGAATACTGCAGACAGATTCGTTTGATAACATTACCCTTCTGGTGGCTGGCGGGCTGCTTATACGGTGGTCTGTCTCGCGCTACAAAGAAAGGCACAGCTCAACACCACAGGTAACAAACCGGTTTAGCGATTGGATAGATTAATAGCTACTGTTATTAGCATTAAATTCGCAATCCAATATCCCATTGGAAAGTTATCGGAAGGTTATTGTTAAAGCGTATCACTGTTATACTCATTACTGACAGTCGCGTACATAGATCTCGATATTAGCTCCATCCTTTTCTATCTTGTTGTATCTTTTTTTATTAGAAACAGATAAAGCCTTTAGTTACAATCACAATTATTTAGCTATTGGTCATCAATTTCGTGCATAACGTTCCTCGCGAGTAGAAGCTATCTCTGTTCTTTCGTACAGGCGGGCGTTGGTTCTCTCTCTCTTTCCCGATACAGTACACTCCCGGCAAGCTCTCCGCAAAGCCGGAATCCTCTAAAACTTTTAAACGCTATGCACGAATTTGAGACACTATTCAAAGTCTTTAAACGAATTTGGAATATTTGTTTCTTCTTTAAGGCGACTATCATGAAACAATGACAAGACGAAACAATGATAAGAGTAAGAAACACCTCCCATACCAGCCCAGGTTACAAATCGAATGTACCTTCATGTCTCCTCGTGAATACCCGATGCCTAATTGGACTTGATTCAGTTCCTAATTGAGTAAAAAACATTTAAAAGTCACACATAGGAATGTAAAAAAAAAATGCTTTACAATATTTACATAGTGTATTTGCAATGCTATATTCCTCATGATGGAAGGACATAAGTATATATATTTATATAAACCATATATTTAGATATGCCTTTTATATTAGGTAGAACCTTATATAAAAGTTTAGTCATCCGCATTTAGTTTAGAATTCATTTCTGTATGTCGACTTCATTTTGCGTCAAATATCCTACTTAAGAACATAAAATATTCTCTAAAGCTCTTTTAAACTAATTATCTATTTTAACTAACTTTTAACCTATTTTAATTATCTAGGTTAACTAATTATCGTACGAATGATCATTTGTTAACTTTACAAAACAACAAATATTCAATACCAAAAGTTGCAAGAATGTATTGTTCTTGTACCGATCGACAAACTCAAATATAGAGCATATCTTAATACACAGTAATCATTCACACATAGCGTCTACGACGAACATGATTTGGCGCCCGATATCAATCCAATATACCCGGCCTTATAAAAAATTAACTCGGTCAGCTATATCAATCAAGAGATCAACCCAACAAATCAGTTCTCAAATGCTCAATTCAATAATACTCTTGGATACTTAAGTGAACAGTGAGTCCTAATGATTATGTGAGGAAAGATCTCATGATCTAAACCCGATAGATGGGCTAATCCATCGGGCGACAAATCGTGTCTTTTGTAGATACTTAAATACTAAGGTTCGAAAAGTGCTTCTGTCGGAGTAATTACAGGTATGATGGGAATGTGGCTCCACGCGGCTCGACATGGAAACAATGGAGGGTCGGCTCATAACGGTGGGGCTCGCAACCGTGTGACGACGTCTTATAGGCGGCGGGGAGAACACAGGGTACGATTCCTCTGGACTTTGTGCCCGAGGGAGGAGTTCAGAGGATGGCGGCGATTCGAAGGATATCCTTCGAGGTTCTAGGTACGCATCAAGGGAGACGGTCATCAGGGCAGACGAGGGCGAGGGTGGTCCTCCCTGAGAACTTGGAGGTGGTAGAACTGGAGTTGGTTGCGGGGGAGGACTATGCACGGGAGAGGGAGGAGCGGAAGCTTCGGATATTGGGGTGTGGAAGCCGCGTGGTGAGGCTGCGCTGTCGGGCGTGTGGAACCCTCGAGAAGCCTCCGAGTCACCGTGCACTAGCGGTACCTTCTCCGATCGCTGAGTCTCTTCCTCCTCTTCTAGTTCAAGTATGCGTTACGAAATATCCAATAATAAGTAACAGGTTGTCTTTATTTATCAAACTTAATTTTTATTTTTATTAATTATATCTGTCCCATATTATCTCACATAATCCTGAGCTAAACTTATATAAGTGGGTATGTAGGAATACCTATGCAATTCTTTTTCACAAATGACTTACTTAAATATCTATAATGGTATACAGTTTTATTCACAATTCAAATTATCGAAACATTTCAAAACGAGACAGGATCTATATTTATCAAATTCATAATCATAATTTCGTGCCAAAAATTTGAAGATAATAAATAATTTTCATATTTTATTGAATTGTCAATACAATACAATAATCTAAATTATTAAATAAATGTTTAATTCTAATTTACATAAAGAAGTTTTACCTGTGTCATGCTGATGAGGTTCTTTAGTCATGGCCCCCTGTATCTTTTTTTGATTCGCCTTTATCCTTTCCATTTTGACTTTTATCTTTTCCAATATCTTTACTTCCTGTTCCTCTTGCACCAGCATTTGTTTTTGCCGTAACTCTTCCATCAATTCAGCACCTCTATAAAATTGTATTATACACCATATAAGTTATGTTTGAAATTAAAATCACCGATCAAAACTAAGCATGAACGGTAACACAAATCACAAGTAATACAGTTCCAACAATTCAGAAAATCTATTACAAATTTAATAGGGTAATATTGTTTGTCTAATGGCAGAAAAACAAAGCATTCAAAGCAATAAAACCAATACTTCATATAGCTCTACATCTTAGTGTTTTTTAGAATCACAAGACACAGTATTTAGAGTACCCAGTATATTCAACTTACTGTTTATATTAAACCTCAGCAGGCAAAGTTGCAAGGCATTACAGTCCTTGCGTCGGAGGGATGACGAGAGGTAATGTGGGATTCTTACCACAACAAAAAATCACATGGTATATCTACGAGCGCCATTGCCGGAGTCACGAAGTCGCATTAGCATGACTACCGCGGCTCGGGTGGCGTTAGCCCGCCCTGTTGATGGTGTAGATGATGGGTGACCTATTCCATCCTACTAAATTGTGGAAGCGTGTGGGTACACGCTCGCACTGAAGGCCCATCTTTATATAAAGTAAAGCATAACATAACAACACACCTGGATGCTAGTACAGTGGTGGCTTTGCTCTCATCTATGACTCTGTAGAAGTAGTAGCTGTGGAATAGCCGTCGCTGTAGTATGAGGAAAGCAAAGCAGACGCCGTCCCACGCGAGCCCGATGTCTTCTTGCGGAACCGAACATGTCGCTTCCTACATAACAATTACATTTGTTTCAGATGGCAATATTACAGAATGCGTCTTTGCTCTTCATCCATAGCGAGTTTATACAAAGATGATGATGATGAAAGAAAAAATATCGAGAATGGTATTACTATTAAAATACGAGTACGAGTTTACAATACACATATTCAAATTACTAAAAATGTTCCTACGATATGTCTATTGTTTTGTACACAAAATAAAGAACACAATAAACAGTACACTCATACTATTCTTTATTACTATATATTTGAATTCAAGATAGTATTAATTTAAAATGGAACACATGTTATAGATTTATACATTACATATGCAAATTAACCAGAGCCTAAAATCATTAATGCTACTGATGTTTTTTTTTTCTATTCTTTATGTCTGTTAATATCAATATAATATTAATACCATGGTAGTAATATAAAAAAAATAATATAAAGTGCAACAGTTCGTGCAATATTCGTGTACGATACAAATACAGATACCCATGTGAACATGCTAAGCTATATTACCCATGCAATATGATCTTAAATTATTCTGAAACAATGTATCTGTATCTGTTCGATGTTATTTTAATTATATTCGAATACCATGAAATAAATAATAATCAATTGATATATATATATATATATATATATATATATTAATTATATACGTGTGAATATTAATATCAATAAAATATATGCAGATTCAACTTTTAAATGATCACAACCACTAAGACATCCAAAAGTTGGTTTATTCTTATTCAAAATATAGTTACATGATTTATACATATTCAATATCAAGTAACCGTTTCACTTCACCACAATATAAAAAATACATACATAATGATTGAAACTATTTTCCAATTAGAAAATGTAAAATAATAGTCAAAATTATTTCGTATACGACATAATATGCAATGAAAGAATAATAATAGCAAATCAGAACAATAAAATATTATAATTGTAAAACTCAGAGATAAATAATACTTCATTATATATTATTATTAGACGTTTGTATATCATTATGTATCTGTATGTATATAAAATTAAATGAAATAACCAAAAGTGCTGTGAATATAGATGATTCATGTCACACACCCCATATAATATACCATATTAACACATTAAATAGCAGTTACCAATTGCCGTATTGTGTACGTAGCAAAGCTTGTGTTATTGGTTAATAAGAAGGGTAAATAGTTACACACATGACGAGACGTCTAATAAGCGGCCACACCATTAAATTTCTATTACTTACTACCTTATTGTAATCCATCTTGAGGAACCTAGCTATATTGCCACCAGCAAATTTGTCGACGCATCCTATACCGAGTAGTTGCACGAGCCAGCATGCATGATTTTGCATTACTGTGCTAAAGATGCAACCCGGGATCTGCAGTAATGTTTTGACCACTACCACTGACACGTTGTACCGTAGTAACCATGACCACCTGGATAAAAGTTAACTTGTGAGCTATGAAGCAGCACGATTCAGAAATACGACAATTATTGATGTTTGTTACATAATTTGAAACACGAAATTACTACAATAAGTGTATTAAGTTTTAACTATTGGCAATTTTGGTTAAGGAAAACTGACAAGCATCTCAATATCCCTTTAGCACAACACTTTATTTATTCTATTCATAGTTTCAGTGTGTTAAGGTTAAATTGTATAAATATACTTCGTCTCAATATACAGACGAGAGCACCGATGTAGTCGCAAATATTTTATGGCGTCTAATGTCATATATAAACAAATTAATCATTATAGAAACATAGATAATAAAAAATATACAAATTAGTTTCAAACAAGATTACTTACCATTGTAAAATAGCTTCTTTGGGTCTCAAATAGAAGTCTGTCCCTTGCCAAAGGAAAATGAATGAACCTATAAGGTAGCCCATTGAGAACAGGTTCACCCGATTAGTGCCCGTCATAAACATAATGGCGAGCGTTACCCACAGCATGCCGAGGAAGACCATACGCTTCAACACATCCAACCAAGTGCTGCAAATTAGAAATAAATTCGTCAATTTACAAAATTTGGACACAACGACATGTCCTAACTTTACACCTAGATCATTTACAAGGTCTGCAGAGAGTAATATATAGTAGTAGAAATAATCTTTAATCAAATATATTTAATATAAATACTTTTGAATAGTCAGTTCATCAGTTTTGACGGCCTCGGTGGTCTAGCGGTTTAGCACACCGCCTTACTTCCGATGGTCGCGGGTTCGATTCCTCGCACGGCACAGTCATTTGTATTCCTGAGTACGATTGTATGTATTTCTATGTATAATATGTATATATTTACGAAAAAAAATGTATCTATGTATTTAGTATCAGTATCTAGTATCCATAACACAAGCTTTAGCTAGCTTAATTTGGGTTTAGATGGCGCTGTGTAAATTGTCCTGAGATTATTATTATTATTATACCTCTTCCCATAAATATACAATGGTTTCGGATCTATCTGATAATATAGATACCGAAAGTTGATAATACATTATTAAATAACATTTACCTAACGTTGCTAAGAAAATCTGGCACGGGATTAACAAAGTTGGGTGTCTCCCAATCTTTGCCTATATTCTCGCTATTGGATCCACCAGGATATGATTCACCCTGGTTCTTTTCTATTTGGAACACCCGTAACTGCCGCGTGGCGAACAGCAGCAGGAAGTAATCGAAAACCAGTTTCATTGCGTGCGGCGGCTCGGCAGCGTATGGGAGAAATAGCCATGTCCGAATGTGTTTCATTTGCTGTAGAAATAAAAAATTGGGTAAAAAATTGTTGATGACTGCCAAACAGTTACAATTTAATACTAATTACGTTCAAATAGGTAAAATACATAAATCAGGAAATCCTTCATTATTTTGCGTCCGTACTGTTTGTTATTCCAATTACATAAAAAAAATACAATTAAAAATTATCAATATTCAATTAATTTAATTGATATAAATGGGTGGGTAACCTGGCCGTCCCCACTCCACGGGTAGTCGATGCAGAACTGCGGCAGGAAACCGACGGCGAGCAGGTACTGTGCGGGTACTAGCACCGTGACGCACACGCAGAAGGCGGGCCACAGACGGGCCTGACGAGCGCGGCGCAGCGACACGAGCGCGAGTAGCCAGCCTGCGTACACCACTGCGTATACGTCCATTCGGGAACCGATCACGCCCATCAGGCACATCAGGGTTATCTGTAACATTTTTAATGACCCATTATAGACTAACATACATACGAAACAGTGATAAAATTACAAGTTATAATTACAAATGTCACTGTGTTATAGTCACTGTGAGAAGACTTAAAATTTCATTAAATTTGAATGAAAAGTACATTAAAAATATCAAGATTATATGCATTTAAAAATGCTGTAGAATTGACTCACGTCCGTAAGTAAGTAATAAAATATAACCTTTAAACTGCATACAATCTTACCTCGACACCGAACTTATAGAAACCATAGTTTATTAAATATTTAATGCAGTAAATCATATCTAAATCAGCTTCTTTTCGAGACACTTCTGGAAACATAAGCTTGTCTTTATCTTTCGGTAACAGACCGAGTTCACTGTAATAAAATAAATATTCGAGTTATATTAGGAAATAATATTAGAAACATTAAGGTTTAGTAACAAAAACTTTGTATACAAACCGTTTCGACTGTTGTCTATATGTGACGAGTGAATAGAAAGTAAACACCGCTATGAGGCCGATATATCCTTTAAGTAATACAACCAGAGGACGAGTATGTCTAGCCTTTAAGAAGCCAACCCACTCCGCGTTGTTATACGTTATATTTTTAATAGTGTCGTTCTCAGTCACCTAAAACATAAACATAATATTGTACTATACTAAATACTATGCATAATGAAATGTAAGAATGCGTGATTATAATTTTATGGATGTGACGACCATCGTGTACAGGCCTAATAAGTAATACTACGGGTTGACTCATAGACCATATTTAGTATTCCGACCGAAATAAAAACACGCACATATGCGTACCCACGTGCGTGTGCACAAATACTGAAAAGCTTACCGTAGTGCAATTGACGTTGAAATAATCATGTTTGATGTACTCGATCTGGTACACCATTTTCGCCATAAGATAGATGCTGATGAGAGTTGATATAAGCAGCACGCAAAACCGTTGTTTCCTTGCGCTTAGCCAAAGTGCTGGGCAGATTATCAGCATTATTGGCACGTGCATAGCACATACCTGGTGATCACAAAACGCAACTATTAATATAGTTCACATTTAGTATATGAATTGAACAGTAGGAAAAATTGAAAATTTGATTTCCTTAAGTGGCTAAAATGTCATACTTGATTCAATGGTTTGATTTAATTTGAATTGAATTGGTGAGACGCTTTTTACGACGACTTTTTATTATATATCTCTGTAAATAATCCAAGAAACAAAGTAGCAGTTATATATATATATCTCTGTAGCATGACATTAAGTACATAATACGTAAAAAATAGACAAACATTGAATACGCTGAGAAGCATGAGCGCTAAGAATATGATCTTGACTAGGTGTATGTCGAGGTAGATAAATAGTCTGTCGGCGAATGCGTGTAGCAGAAGTCGCGCGTCCGCATAGTGCGCGGTGATCCACCGTCGCCAACCTGATCGGTCCTCACCATCACCGGCAGTCCTGTCTGACACAGCATACGAACGAGACGCTTTCCTAAACAAGGTACAGGTGAAATATTAGTTTTACATATTGTAAACGCTGTTCCAAAAGAACTTACAAAATAGGTAAACAAAAAGATATAAAAAGATGTTATGTCTAGTGAATCCGACGGTTGATCATACCTATGCAATGACCGTCTAGCGGCAGTATTTATTGAAGACACATCCATAGATTGTTCAGCTTCTGTGATGCTCCTGTCATCACCCTCCGCCGACCGAGCCTGCTCTTCTTCAAGAGGTAGTTGAGGTAGCTAAAAAAAATTCAAATACAATAGCAATATTTTATACAAATTGTAACAGATTTAATGCAAAATCCTGAACATTGTTTCTTTAGAATGAAATAATGGATCGATAGAAGCTTGTTTTAATACACTTATAAGTCATATTTAGATAAATACTTTTATATAATGACTATCGATTATCGTATATATGGAAAATAATGAAAAAAATCTTTAAACATTTGAAATGAACACAATTCTACATGAACATAGACTAAGTAGACCAAGTATTATTAGTTTTTTTTAAAGTAAAAAAGTATTAATTGTCTCATACCATAGTACGTTAATTTGCAAATAAATAAAACTCACATCATCTTTCATAGTAGAAGCACCGGCTTGACTAGGCCTACTAGATTCAACATCTTTGGCTATACTGTTTGTTCTGTAACAATACAAATTATAGATTACATAGACTTTTTATTTCAATATAAAAGTTTAAGCAATTTTATTCCCATATCAATATGAATATCAAATGCAGTGTAATAATAAAAATTGTCAATATCCAGTCTTTGCTAAGCTAAGAAAATCAACTTGATAAGTACTCGCCTCGTTTTCGGATCCGATAACGCCATAAAGTCTTTATGGAAGTAGTGCACCTGCATTATCGTGATAATAAGGAACAAAGTAGGTGTAAGCAGTTTCACAAATAAGTCTGCCGGATGATAGGGTTCCAAGCCCAAATCATGTTGCCTAAAACATAAATTATGTCATATGAAATAAACAAAAAAAAAGTTTATTATAATTAAATTAAGGTTAAAATAACTACTTACAGTCTTTCATTAATCATAAGATAAGCCTCTATAGTTTTGGAGAAGTTGTCGAACTGATATATGTATATGAGTATTAGATTTATCATCGAATAAATAATGACAGTTATCCAGAAAACGTACATCAGCCGCCGCCACCAGTACCAACTTATCTGTGAAAACATATACAACGAAATTTAAATATATTTTTTGTGATATATCAATATTAGTTTTATATTTTAAAATTCATTATATTCTGTAATATAATGACAGTCGAATCTTATTTTTAAGAATTTGACATTAACTCAACAGAAAATAAATAAATAAAACTTCTAACTAACTGAACACATTCTTTCACCACTAGAGTTTCATCCAGGAGTTTATATCTAGACAATGTTATTGTAACTATTTTTAATAATATATTTATATTTTACAGGCTAAAAATTAATAACTCGAATTATTTTTCCAGAAATAAATAAGCAGGTCTTATTTCTTTCTGGAAAAATAATTCGAGTTTTTCGAGCTCGCTAGGTAGGTATATAAACCAAGGGTAAAAGAATTCATTCCTTTTTTCCAGATTTGTTATGCAATTGACTGTCCAATTTCACAGTTGCAATAGTAATTTAGCTATATGTAAATTATTTCATTGGCATCACCTGGAACATGAGTATAAATACGAGGAACAGGAACATATATATGATGCGGAAGATGGTCATCCGGTCGCCAGTGACTCCAATAACAAACAGCATAATGACGACAACGTAGATCCAGTAACGCGCGCAGGCTGCCCGCAACCATTCGCCGAGCGCACGCAGTAGACGCGAACGAGACTCTTCTTCGCGTTGGGCTTCCATTACTACAGTTAGAAATTTTACGTTATATTATCATATTATAGTATAATTATTGTATTCGTGAGTTTTAGTTTAGTGCGAGATAGAGAGATATCAAAAAAAGATCACAAAGAAGGTTTTATTGCCGTGCTCTTTAGTTTTATTTTTATAAATATAAATTGTATGTAGACGAGGTTAGATCTGAATCCCAAGGTTAGAGAATTGAGAATACTTAATACTTGTGTAGGTATTATAACTAAATTTGTCCTCTGATCATATTAGATCAGTTTTTATGTACTCTCACTCACTATATATGCAGATTATGATTGAGATTACAGGTTATTACAGGGAGGTAAAAAAATCAGATAAATCATAATAAAATTATATTAATCTACCTTACACATTGTTTATGTGTATAATATTAGCCCCTCCCCCAAGCGTAGAGCGCGAGAGCCCTATTACAGTCCTAGAAATATACAAAATTAAATCTATTATCTAATCGCGAATGGTGTACTTATTACCCCCCTTTTTTAAAAAGAATTAGATGCTTGTCAGTGCACGTAGCCTCTTGTGGATAAATTATTACTATTATTTTAGGTACTGTTTATTGTTTTATTACAATAACAGTATACTCGTACAAACAAACCTTACTTTGATGCAGGTTAGGAAATAGAAAGAAAAAGATCTGTAACTTCAGATTTAAGTAGGTGCTCACAAATATATTTGTGATCCGTGAATAATAATTTAGTCTATAATATAATTGTGGAAATTGTGAATATATAAACTAATATGTAAAATATTTCAATTATAGTAAAGATTAATTATTATAATAGTTGTTAATATAAAAATAGTTGTGTATGATAAGAAAATATAAAATATTTATGAATTAGGAAAAAGAACACAAAATATTTACCATCCGCCAGACCTATTATAATTTAAAAATCAGAATAGCATAACGACAATCACATTAAATTTAATTTTCTAAATTCTAATCATAAATCTATTACATACATTTAATTTCTATTCTAATAAGTCCTATTATATATAATCATTATGAGAATGAAGTACAAAAAGTATCATAGTTTTTTTTTTATTAATAATGGGCTTACGCTTGGTCTTACCTCATCTGATGGTAATTAATGGTACTTAATCTAGAACATAGTTTACCTATAGGTCGAAGTATCAATTTTCGTCACATGTAATTCTGCTATGAAGACAGCGGATACATAGATTTTTGCTCGTAAGATTTGTTTGCAGATACAGCACAAATTGATAATCACATTAAATATCTCGACATATATGTACTGTGAAAATATTTAATAGGTACAATAACTCTAGATCATCAATAAACAGTGACTCATTGCGCAGAGACTCACCACTGGCAGCGGTGGAAACAGTGAGTTGTAGCGGCGCGGCCATGTCGGTGATGACGGCCGACTGGCGACGTTGGCGTAATTCCTGCACGCGCTGACGCAGTGTCACCCAGAACATGCACGTGAACAGCGATTTGATCAGCAACGGTACACACGGCTCCCCCTCACTGCGGCCTAGACCTATCTGCCACAGATTCACCTCCTGCGCAATTAATTAATAATTAGGCTAAGTGTGTTTGTCTTATGTATCTTAACATATGTATATGTATATATAAACATACACTATATGTAAGCTGTGCCCGCAGTTTCACCCGAGTTAAATTTATAGCCTATGTGCTATTCTGATGTATAAGCTATATTATTACAAAGTTTCATTAAAATCCATTCAATATTGATACTTCCATTGTCGTCTATTAGTACACGCGCGGGCACTATTACTATAATCAAGACATTGCAGGGTTCGGAACCATGCTACTTTAGACCTCTGGAATGACAATGACAAAAGTTCATGTAAGTAGGCTATGATTATCACTTCCAAAGGATGTCCATCCGTACCGTCATCTTGTTTGCAATCCAGTTATATATATGTACATACCAGGTATACCCACTCACCGTAATATTCGACGGCAACTCAGCTTCAGTGAGATTCATGCCGTATATATACTGTGCGAGTAACAGCAGCATTGCGTAACATACTAGTACGGGGCTGGTCTTTAGCATGAAGGAGCGTTGATCCTGACACAACCAAACGATGTTTGCCCACATCAGGAACACGAACGTCAGCCACGAGTGGAACATTATACTCCACGCCATCATGGTGATCGTAGTCGCTATGTACGACGATCTGGAATCCATTGCAAATACATATATATTGACAAGTAACTGTGCCCGCGACTTCTGAATTACATTCCCACTTATAATATTAGTAACAATTGATAATAATATATATACAAGTTATTTAGTTAGCTATTGTTGCAATTAGTATTACAGTTCCCCATATCACAAGAGGTAATCAGAAGTATCGCCAATTGTCTACGTCGTGGTGAAAGCAGCATTGGATATAACCAAATATCGCTGGGTATGTGGTTATATCCAACGCTGCTTTCAGCACGACGTACGACGACTGTACCTTACCGCTCTCTCTCGGAATTGTTTGGTCTCAACGTCTCCATCACCGGAGAATCAATCAGAAATATAAATTTACATCCAAATTTCACTGAATCTATTTCAGTAAAATATCTTTAACTATGGGGTTGAGAACCGCTGAAGTGTTATAGAGGTATATAATATGTACGAAAAAACAGATGTAGTTGAAACGGAAATAAATATGTGAATAAGAAATATGTTTGTATGTGGAAGAATCTATATATCAAGGTCGTAGAGTGCAACATTGACTCATCATATCTATCAAAATAGTCTCTCTAGATTCTCTTTATTTTTAGATACATAACGCGGGCAGAAATAGGCACAAACAACTAAAGTAAATACATAAATCTTTTCGGAAATGGTTTGGTTTGTCTATAGACTGTTTGTTATAATCGAAATATAATGTGCTAAATTATATTCCGGTATAAATACCTGACTAGAACTTGAAAGAAATCTATGACGGCAGCAATTATGTCATCTATTAGGGTTGGTTCCTCAGTTTCCATCACTGACTCTGCAAAAAATATTCGCCAGGTTATTAGTCATTTCAAACAGTTAACAACACCTGAGTAATGGCCTTCAGCAGCATAAATTGACGCTATATGAATTATAATTGCATAACAAATATTACAAATTAACAAAACAATCACTTAAACGATTACAAAAGAATAAGGTAATTTAAGATTTTAGTTATTAAATAATTATATTCATTGTAACACAATAAGTGTATAATAATATTTTCGGAGATAATTAAACTAAAAGAATAATTAAACCAAGTCCACTTAACTCGGGGCCTCCGAAACCACTTAACAAAGTTTAATTATTAGATAGAACATATATAATTTATTATTTTATAGGAATTATTAACAAATGTATATAGGAGACGGTTACAGCTTTCCATAATGTAGAGAGTTAACTTGCATGCTATTCGAATAAAAAACCCAGATAAATACAACTTTTAGTATCACATCTGGTTCAAAATCTCATAATCTAATGATTAATATAATTATTAATATGTGAACCAAATACTCTGTAGGAGTATGAAATTTAGCACACTTATATTTTATATAGAGGAGTGCAGAGTGCTAATATTGTCAAAATTATTAATAAAAAATAAATTAAATAAATAAAAAAAACATTCACACACTACCAAGTATTTGACACATATACATATACTCTTTTGTTTATTGTTAAAATATATATATTTGTTATTGCTGGTACAAATATTGTATTTTCTATTACAGTCGACTACTGGGCGACCACTAGCAGAAATTAATATATATCATAGTATCATACCTTCATCAGGTACGACCACAGAGCCGGTGGAGTCCTGGTGTAGCTGCCTCGTAACCGATCCGGAGCGAATGCTTGACCACCGCTTGTTGGGGCTGATGTTGCGCATTAGCTATACATGTATCTTCAATTAGTTAACCATATTCTTGTACATACACTTAATCAGTATGTACTCGTATCTTTTCCATTTCTTGTATACTGTACTTTATTAAAAAACATGCAGATTGTATCTTATATGTAAATATTCTAAATATGTACATAGTCAGTACATCCTAAAGTTTATATTTAATATTCTATAGATTAATGTCATACCTGATGCATTAGATTACTATATGTTTTAATTTAATTAATTATTATGTTCTATAAAAATTACAAGTTATATTGAATACTAGTACTTAAAATCATTATTATCAATAGTCGTCGAATATAAAACTATTTTTAAAAAACAAGTACTTACCATAAAACTATAGATAAATTCACGGTGCGGCAAACATCGATTACTACAAACATGTACTTACATACACTCAAACATTTAAGGCATACACAATGCACATGTAATATGAACGTTTTGATGGATAGCGTGATTAAGCATTTAAGTATTTAGTGCTCCCTTTCGCATATAGTACCACAAATATATATAGTATAAATAGGTACATAATAATATCCATTATATTTTTTTAAATGTCACAATGATGGCCTCATGTTTTATTCATGCCCTTGATATAAACAATTTAATGTAATTTATTTTGATAGGAATATTATCCGTCATATCTGAGCATGGATGAAACAAAACATAAATAAGGCATTATCCAAATCCCTCACAACATTAAAAAAAAATAAAAATATGAAATACCTACAGGAGTGGTCTCACTGGCGTTCCCGCTGAATGCTTTGGAATTTATGTATGAATATGCAACCTATAAAAGAATTAAAGCAGGTTGCAAACAAAAAGTTAAAAAATTTTGATATTCAAATATTTCATACCAAAACACAATTATTTACATATTACACAGTTCTTCTAATCCTACTACAAGCGTCATGCTTTCCTGTGAAGTTCCGTCATTTGGTTCGTAACTCCTCGTTTCCACCTTTTTACAGAAGCCTAAATATACGTTGCGAATGAGCGTAGGTTATAATTTGTTTTATTTTATGCATGTAATGTTTAAAATTTTGTATATGTACAATATTGTATACGAGCAAAGGTATGTGTAAAAAATATGCAACTTTAGTACATTAAATTCATATTAAAATAAAACTGTATATAGGTATAACTCTTTTTAAACGTGTAGGTTGTTTTAAAAATAGCAAAACAGTGCAAAATCACAGTTATCTACAAGTGTACATGTAACATGCATTAAAATCACAACTGTGAAATTAGTAACTATTTCATACAAGAAGGGTAAAAAAGTTACCTACTAAACTATTTACATGACAACTTTCCTCATTTATAAACGTCATAAATTGAACACCACGAAAATTATAATATTAATCTTCTGTAGTTCTTAATTTATTATTGTCTTACAGTATGTATATTAGATAAATATTATTATATTATAATACGGGAGTAATATCTAGAAGGAACTGAATAACGTTTATAATGAAAAAGGAAATCTATAAACTACAAATTAATTAATGTGCAGTAATAACATATAAATGCCAATATATGAAATACTGTACAATCAACTATGCAGTGGGTGATTATTCGCGAAAGCTTACTCGAACTTTCTTAGTGGCATTCATCCACTTGTCTCTGGTGGCACGGCGGCTGCCGCGGTGGAACGACATGCCTCGCACCAGCGATCCGTTCAGCTTGCCGGCCTCTATCCCCGTCAATGCGCTCTTTTTTTTCGCCTATCATCCCCATTCGATAGCATAAGAAATCAAAATATCCAATGATTTAATGTCCCGTAAGAAATGGTTGAAAATAAAAGCACTTCGGTGCGGTTCGGTGTGGTTTCTACATATTTTTCCTTGCTAATTATACTTTATGACTAACCAACCAATACTTACAGGACATACGGAAAATATAATAACTAAGAACCGAAGTGGAAAATCGCGATAGAAGTCAATAATTTTGAGTATTAATAAAGGATAGCAGCTAAATCCCAATTGAAACTTAGTTTAAAAAGCAGACGGCTAATCATCTGGTTAGTAAAATAAACTAATAAACCGAATCACAATGCCATGTTATGATTTGTTATATTAATACATACCTTTGGCTTGAATAGTTCTCGCGTCTCTATTGCGAGAACAAAATACGTGAATAGTATAACTAATGGACTCGCCAGTGTAGCCCACATATGGTCATCTGTTACTTCATATCTAAAATTCATGGGGTCTGTATCGTTTATTACTACCAATTTTGTGAGACCGAAGTACCTGCAAAGAAATCAAAATTTTATTTATCAATTAATAATATAGAAAAAATTTACTTTGAGCATACTTAAAAAAATATCCATTACACGAACTGATGAATCAGTATTAATGTTGTCTGTTTACTCCATTGTTTCCCGATTGATATGCTAATTGCGTAGTGAGGTATTGATAATTCATCAATTCTGTTCGTCTTCCTCATAAGGTGATAAGGTTAAGTTTGGGCAAGTTTTATATTGACACGTACTTGTTAATATATTGAGATTATCCATTGTAATATAATAAATGTGAAATAATTATATGGTACTTTTTCAAGATCAGTGGCTAAATGGATTTTAATTAATTTTGAATGAGACATTCTTTTATTTAAAAAAGCAGACGAAGTAGCGAGTAATAACTAGTAATTTATATTTGAATAGGCATAGTCAGTGTCGTGGGAGAATTTTATTTTAGTATTCATCATTAGTGTTAAGTAACTACATATAGTGTTGTGAACTGATGGAGGCCAATCATAATCGTATGTGCTCTAGTGGGTTCTAAAAACAAATATTTGAAGAAAATTTCAACTTGTCTACTTTTGTACTGTAACTGGAATGGCAAATGAGCTACCAGCTAAGTAGTAACTGTCGCCTATACATCTATAAAACAATGGATATTACAGTGATGCCCGTGGTAACACTCATGCATGAACATTCTGGAAGGCAATATGTCTTGCCGCCATATCCTATAATTTTACTGCTTTATCTCACCATACAACCAAAACAGTTTACGAAGCAAACTGCTCTGCGGCGGAAATAGGAGCCTGAAGTGCCCACACGCAAATGATATTTTACATAGTTTATATCAGTACAACTAAACTGAACATACGTTAAAGTACAATGCCATTAACACATACCTAGCGAGATCCATATCAGGTGGGTAAATAGCGATAAGCCAAGAACACTGGTATACGATGAGAAGCAGTACATGGATGGACATAATGGCCATCAGGCAGCGGCCGACAACCGCAAAACCGCGCTCAAGAGGGCGACCAAGCGCCCACGCGGTTGCTGCGCCCATAAACACCAGGAAATATATCCCGGAGGTAACACTTGGCCTCATAATACCCGAGAACATTATGAGGAATAGCGACAAATATTTACCTGGAAAGAGAAATAAAATTGTTTAACACTAGTTTGTTTTTTACTATCAGATTATCAAGTCCACCTTTCAGATTGCTGTGACTATCGCTTATAAACATGTGAGTACCGATTACAATATGTATCTAATGGCTTTTTTATTGCAGCGGATCACATAAAGACAAACTTGTCACGTTGATCTTAGGTCGACCTATGTATTGTCCATATTTATAATAGTATAATTGTGTGTGATGGATGAAGATTTAATAAACTATTTATCTATCTATTACATATCAGTACTACGGATCTCACATGACGTTTATACGGCGGCATCATGTATTATCTTCAAGAATAAGGTGTCATATTATGCACCTTCTATTGTGTCTTTCGTATGTGTGTCCCCAACATCGTGGTTCCTTTGGCAGGTAAGAACGTAAAAAATTTATATTGAAACCTGGATCGTGGTTCCTTTCATCATATCATATAATTGTATACACCGTTGTTACCAATATGAAACTTGAACTCTCAATAATATATATAAATTTCAGCTTTATTAAAATGACGTAAGTTTATTTATAAAATAGTATAGTTTAGGGGGTCCGGCGGGGGTTGGAAGCACACTAAGGGTCTGGCAACGAGCAGAGCAAGTTATAATACTGTTACGAGCAATATGTCAAAAAATGGAGCATCTTAAAATAACGAATTTGATATGAAATTGCGTTGTTAGTCTGGTAGGATAAGGAACCAAGAAAAGCAATTTAGCTATTTGAGAGTGGCAGTAGAAGTGAAAAAAGGAGAAACAAAACAGTTTAAATTAGGAGAAGCAGTCATATTAAGAACCTTCTTTTGAAATTAAGTTTATTTATAAAATAATATATAATGACACACGTTCAAGCCACAGAGCATCTTAAAATCTGACTTCAACCGCTTTATTAATAATTCCTTAAAAATGACTGGTTAAATTTTGATAAAATTAGAGAAGCATGAAAATCGAATCACCTTGAAAATAGTTCTAAGGCAACAAAATAAAGATACAGACTAAATAAACATTCTTTTTTTGAACTCAATTAAATGCTGTATACATATATTATTCCTAAAAACCAAATTAATTAACCTCACCAGCGCTTGTAAGAAGTGGATACCGCTGATGTTTAGAATCTTTCTTCAGGCTATCAGGCGTAGGCCCGGTTACCAATTTTTTAACCACTAAGTATACCACCAAGGATACGCTTGTCATAACTAGCTGGAATTAGAATATCTTATTATTACACATTCACACAGAGATCATCTCTGAAATATGAATTTTAAAAAAATGTAAGTACGACAAAAGTTACTTTCAGTCAAATTTCCATTTATTAGAACTAGTGGTCGCCCAATGGTCGAAATTCGACCATAATTAATTTAAATTATAAGTTTCAAAATTATTAAGGTTCTGTATTAAAGCCTTGCTTCATATAGATTACTTTGCGACTATAGAAGCACAGTAACAAACCTCGATTCCCTGATTTGACAATTAACAATATTGTGTGCAATATTTAATTAACTGATTTAATATATTATATTTTTAAGGATTAATTTTAAAAAAAGATAGCATTCTGCACTCTCTATATAAACCATAAGTGCTTATAAATTTCTTACTCAATCCGCGCAATTTTCGTAAAAACATATAAAATGATTGATACATTCGACTGTATAATTTATTACTAGCGGGATTCAGTAATAATTGGTTTTTACAAAACGGTCAGCAGATTGGCAATGATTGTCAGACAGTCACTTCCACATTCCTAATATGACTGTAACTTACCTCAGGTGCTAAATAATGGACGGCCATTAAAGGATCTACTCCAGCATAAGAAACCAACCCCAAATTGTGCCCGATCTTTTGTATGATAGGGTACTCATCAAGCAGAGAGCCATAGGGCGCGAAGGCTGCCAAAGCACTGTGCCATGCAGCATGCGCCAACAACAGTATAACTGACACCACCACATTTAGGAGGAGGTATTTACCCCTTATTCCTGAAACATACAATAATTATTATATTTATATACCGGCAAAATACAACGACTCTTATATTTTATTTCAAATAAGATTGTGTACATTTTAAATTACAAATAAATAACAATGGTAATTTCAAAAATATAGCCCAGTGCAAAAAAAATGAACGGACAGAAAAGGCGAAACCGAAGCCCTCGAGGCTTCGGTTTACTATTTTAGGATCGAACAACAAATAAGGAGTGTTATTTCGATTTAAAAAGTCAGCTGAATTGAATGTTTTATGTATGTATCTCTATTCAATAAAATATCAATATCAATCCCATACTTTAATAATATAATGGTAATAAGTATCTTATATAGTATGATTGTTAACATCATTAGTTTTTAATCTATTTCGCTAAATCGTACGTGTAAGTAAATGCTAATTCAGTAGTACAGTAGTAGTCAGTAATACAGTTTTTAATTCTTATCCATGTCATATCGTTAGATTATAAAATGTTTATGGACGAAAGAAGTTGCGCTAAGATCGACAGAACAATACAAAACTTTAGTTTTTTTTTTCACAATTTTAATTACATTTGCACCGCCTACAGTTTCTCTACACAACCTATGGTTGAGTGGTAGAAAATGCCGTAAGGCGTTAAGTCCGCCATATGTACTTTTACCTTGGTATTTTGTGCATTGAAGTTATATAAATAAATAAATTTTAGGAGATGATAAAATCTAACAATTTCGTGTCATGTTTGTAGTGACCATAATTGTAAGGTTATTTATATTATTAACCGGGTCTAAAAATAACTATAAGTGTAAGGTGTTAACGTTACAATATATATATATAAGAAATAAGCACCAAAATTAGACCGAACTACGGTAAGTAACTTCATATTACATATTTAAAATTTATATTTTTATCTTTGTTTGAGTATAAGTTTAGTACTAATGGTTAATTGCAGCTGTTGCCACTTTGCTTGAAAATTGCATAGAGATTACAGAGCGTGTATCGATGCCTCCACAGTAAAGCGTGGAACAGCTAAACATAGTGTCGATAGATGCATTACATTACACACATACGATGTTAATCTACTTACGTTCCTATCTCATGTTCGCATACAAGGAGGCGCTAACCGTGATAACATTTACACTTGTTGACCTAAATAATCTTTTCACATTGCTATATAAACACTCGATATTTTCGGTTTAGTGCAGCATACCAGTCACACAAAATTTCTTAAAATAGATTCATTGGTGTGCTATTAAAATTCAAAATAGAACAGTGGCTTACCGCTAAACGTTTGAGAGTCTGGAACCTGGGGTAACGGTGCTAATAAATACAATAGCAGATATATTAAGGAGAGACCGAACGGACGTAGTGCTATACCTGAAAAAAAAAACGCTTCATTAGTTATAGATAACATAGTAAGGTTACAGATTTACTTTATCTAATTATTGAAAGAATTTAGTGAGATTTATAGGTATTTGTTCATTTCTACTATTTATAGCATACGAACCTTATACTTTGTTCGTTAATGATTACAATAAAATAAGTTTACGGTTAATAAGCATCAAGGTTAATGACTTTCTTACAGCTGTAAATCACAGCGACTGAACACTGTAAAGTTTTTAGCCTATGGTAATATTAGTACAAACAAGTTCTTATATTTTGCGTATCGTATAGGTACTATATATTTAACATTCATATGTAAATATTGTCAAATAATTATTTCTTATCTACAGCACCGTACCGTATTATCATACGTATGATTTGCCAATTTAATACATACACTATGATTCAAATACGTAGTATATATCGATTTAACAGCGCGTTTAACATCGAGAATAATTGCAGAAAGAAACGAATTTATTAGGTTGTTTGACATTAATGGTTTTAATGGAATTCAATGTAATTAGATATATATATTCAATGCTAAAACGCCACCAAATATCATTGATAAAGTTCCCAAATAATACTCTTATATATCTTCTATGAAATCAGTAGCAGCAATCAGTCACATTTTGATTCTGATGTTTAGTTATATTATATTACAAACATAAATAAAACATGAAACCACACATTTACATTTGATATAATGGTAATTTTATTTAATATTACTAATTTAGATTGAGAGAAAAAGTCAGCCGCCGAAATTGATTAGACTAATTTCATGGTTTTTCTATGAAGAAATGACTCACATAGTATGTAATTCCATAACAAAACATGAGCCGAAGGGCATAATATTGCCGCCATACTCTACCAATTTATATATGTGTATTATGAGACTGCCATGAAGTTATAATATATTATAAACATAAATAAAACATGAAACAACATGGCGACATTTACATTTTATATAATGGTAGGCGCATTTAAAAGGTATTTATATTAATAATTTAGCTTTCGTTTTGAAAGAAAAAGTCAAACACAATAGCCGAAACGATTAGACTTATTCATGGTTTTTCTATGAACAAATGACTCACATAGTATGTAACTTGTTTTTTTTTTCCATAACAAAACATAGTCACATATATTTATCCTAACAATTCGAGATGCAGTCTCGGGCAAGATGAATGAGAAGAAATTTGAACAGGCAAGTTTCTTGCACAGTGAATGCTGTCAAGTTCGATTCATAAGGAGATGCGGCAGGTTAGGTTAGAAATGGTAAACAAATAACGAACTCTATCTAAGACAAGAATCAAAAAGTAAATCGGATTGATAGTAGGTAAACGTACTCTTTACGGTAATAAGAAAACCTTTAAAGTAATAATAAATAATGGTAGACCTCATTATTTTTTTGTTCTTCATAGATATTGTTAATCCAATTAAAATTTGACATTCTAGTGCCGATAGGTTAATTTGAAAATAAAATGATAAGGTTGGTAAGTATAAAAGCCAATGTCAAATCCATTTACGTTCGCAAAGTTTATCTATAGATACAAATAAAATTGGAGAGTCTGTTTTGTAATATTTAAATAATCGTTTTTTATTACATGCATATGAATATCATTACGGTAAATACACCAAAATAACATTTTTTACAAATTTTGTCTGACTGTCTGTTTGTTCCGGCTAATCTCTGAAATGGCTGGACCGATTTTGACAGGACTTTTGCTGGCATGTAGCTGATGTAATAAGGAGTAACTTAGGCTACTCTTATTTTAGAAAAATAAAGTTAAATTCCACGCGGACAAAGTCGCGTGTACAGCTAGTATACTTATTATAATAGCAAAAACAATTAAACAGATCCATTTATATTTATTTACTGGCGTCTATTGTTGTTCATAATATGTAATATTATGTCATCTTTATTCATAATGACAAAATTAATAGCTTAAGCTTAATATTTTTAAAAATGTAGTACTCGTTGGCTTTCATATGTATGTAGGTAACTCCCCTAAACACGTACGTATTTGTATATTCGTGCGAAAGAAGTAATATTAGGTGGCTACGGCTAACCCAAATGTCACAGTAACATTTAGATTTTGTTCCAGTTCGTTTTATATTGTGCCCCATTTCTCGTTTCATCGTACCTCGTAAAGACCCATTTATATTTTTATGCAGAAACCAACAACAATAAATGGGTAGGTATGTATCTTCTTAGATTTCCTATCTATTGAAAATAAATATTTTTAATGAACTACTTCAAAAAGAAAAAGGGTCTTAATTTTACTCATTTTAGGCATGAACATTACGACTATCTACTTATGTACAGCTTTCGATGAGTATTATCAAATTAAAGTGAATATTGTCTAAAACTAATAAACAATTAATAACATAACAAAATAGCTATAAAAGAGAACATAATTATCACTTTATTTCATTAAGGTTACTGTAGTAATATCGCCATAACAATGTAACTGTGTAATTATATTCGATGGTTTAATATTTATCTCCTACTTTTCAGGTCATTACATCAAAATACCTATCAGTGGTACCTACTAGTACTACTACTATATAGTGTATACCTACATATTGTGCTTTATTCACACACTATTGGCTAGCCTCAACTTCGCTCAAGTGGTCAAGGATATCACAGGAAAATTTATTATACAATATTGAAATAGAATTAACTGAAATCAAGCTCGTCGGGGGTGATTCCGATTATTATTACAAATTTTAAAAGTCTCAGAAAACGTAACCAAAAGCATTGCCAAATTTCAACAAGATGATACTGCATTTTGCCCACGGAGTTCGTTACTGCTTGATCAATAAATGATTTATAATATAATGTCAGCGGTCTACACTGGCGGGTCACCAGCGGAGGATGACAGGGTAATGTTGCAGTTAGTTCAGTTGGCCTATCATCATATACCAGCAGTTAACCGCAATGGCTTCCAGAGGAGACTGTACAGATCGACCTGACAGGGTATATTACTAACAAACTAGTCCCCATTACTAACATACCCGTCCACCTTATAGTAGTAATTTTGGGCTAGTTAGTGAAACAGTGTAAGTTAAACAGTAAAGGTTAGCGATCTGAACAATGTTGCAGGGAGACAATGAATTACGACAAGAACTGCACTCTATAGTCTAATAGGTATGATCCGACCTATGATTAGAGGACGTTAATGTTGTGATAATGAGGATGATAATCAACTGGGTTATTAACCTAGGACAACCTTCAACCTCAGGTCTTGACATCATAAAAAGCTGTTAACTTACATATGCGTAGGTATCTGTAATGTTTACAAACGTGTCTTTATTCAGTTGCGATGAATAACGACACAGTAATGTAATGTTTACTTATTATTATTACTTAGTTTTGTCGTAATTGCATATACCTTTCGTTTATGTTCTTGGCCACTTGACTTGATTGAATTTAAAAATAGTGAACCCTGGATCACAAGATTAACGAAAACAAAAAGTACTAAACAAAAATATTTTTTACTTGAAATCAATATATTTAAGACGTGCGATTAACTGATAATTGTAATTTTCAACAACTTTCATAATAAAAGTTTAAATTTGTCGAAGACTATTACTCTAACCCCGGCGAACCATTGGTCTTCAACATACCACTAATCGAGTATCACTATTGTAGAGCCAAATTTTGATTGGATGATCAAGATACAGACGACATTTTTGGGCAGGAATTAGTATATCATCAATGAATAGATGCAAAATTAAGGCTACTTGCCTTAATTTTACAGAAGATCCAGAAGTGACATTAAAAAATAACATATAAATATCGGTAATGAATATTCCTTTTAATAATTCCTATATAGGAACACGCCACAACACTATTTAAGAATCGTAAAAATGTGATAACGTAACCTACGTTACCGTTTACCTACCACCGTTACCTATATTTCAAATTTTTCTCTGAAATAAAAATTCAGCCTATATGTAAACCTATGTGTTCTACCTATAAGTCTTCTATATCTATATGTATATCCCAATATATAAAATATCTATACATACATTTCGTTTACATTGAGAGCTGCATGTTGTTTTTATGTTTCTTATTAATTTTTCTACTTAGGAATAGTCATAAGTTTATTATACCTAGACTAAATGATGACTAACAGCTATGACTATGGTTCTAATTTGTACCTCTTGTTCTATATACTCTTTGTTTTCTTAGTTTAATAATTTATGACATTAGACTTCTGTTAGATTCCATGAATCTAGTGTCTGTAATTTCATTCCAGATATTAGATTTATGGAATCCATCGATCACATATCGGGAACAGACGTGTAGGTCAGTAATTTCCTTCTAACTCATATCATATTTATTTCTAATAGATTAAACAAGTCGATTCTAATGCAAATAAGATTGACTTTTTATATATTTTTGAGACACACATGGATGGAAAGAAGTGAAATAGTCAACAATATAATATCAATACAGTAATACGTGAAGCAAAAACTAACTACTGCTTTTTATTTTCGCGTTTATAATATTATTAAGATATGTTTAAAGATGGTAATGGATTAACGAAGTCTAAATGACTATGTGATAAACAAGAAATTTCTTAATCTAAAATAATACCCGCACTCAATACGTAAGTTTAGTTTAATGAATTCCATAACAAGTCACATTACACAGAATATTTCAGTCACAGTAAATATATAATATGTTTACTGTGACTATGTACTATTCTCTTATCTGTGCTACGACTGATGTTGGGACACAGAATAAAAGTATTGAAGGCAAAAGAATCCAACAAACTTGTAGTATGTACTTATTATCTTATCTGTGCTTGTAGGTATACATTGGGAAGCTATCGAGTCGCTTGAAATGAAAGTGCGTTTAGCACCCGCTTAGTGACATATTGTTCGTAATCGTAACGATATAAACTCGTTTTGTTTGGAGCAGAATGATTTAATGATCAGCGACAGTGAATTAAGAAGCAAAAAAAGCACGCGTTTTCTTACCCGTACAACTATTCTGATTGTAATAAACAAACACTTTATTATAGTAATGCAGCTTAACATAATATAACATATTAGTGAAATCCGTACACAGATCAAAGATAATTTTTACAAGAATTGTTTTGTTTCTATCATTTTGATAAAGTTCACCAATTTTTTTCTTATAGCTACCATTTTTAATTAGCCAGTTACAAATAAGCAATAATAAAAAAATAGCTAAACCACTTGATCTGCCATTTGACAGCTTTGCGCTCAGCAAATTATTTGATTCTTTTTATTCATATAGATAACTCTTGATTATAATAAATTAACCACATAAATTTTATTATACGTAACTGAAATGTAAATGAAATTTATAGTGAAAATACCTACATGTACGATATTGCATGTACGGTAATAACTAGTTTTTTACTCGCCATAGACAATTAAAACATGCATATTATTTATTATTCTCCACATTGTCATGCACTAGGTTATAAGGAAATTATATTTGCAATATTATACGTAACCGCAAAAAATCGGCTTCCGATACTTCGAAGTTGAATTATACATTAGGGTTATTAATTATTAGGTATCAATATGTATAACATAATGGTACATTTGAGGTCATACAACAAAGTAGAGACCAAATTGATTTTACGAACTTACCTATGCTGTGCCATACAGATGAAAAATTGCAAAACTTTTATAAATTCATTAAATTATCTATCTAGAATCAAACATCACTTCGTAAATGAATATGCTCAGCATCAAGCAAGCAATATAAGCAAATATAGGTACGTGTATATACTTATGCTAAGCTGTTCTCATTATTAGTTTGCATTTGATAAAGAGTTACGAGTAGTTATGTCTAATATTGTAAGAAGGATATGTGACTTTTATACGTTTAGACATAGAAGACAATCTACGGAACTAAGCAAGGGATTTCAAAAATTCTTTCGCTCGTTTCAGGGGAGTAAAAAGTATCGTATAGTTTTTATTCATCAACAAATGTACACCATTTTTCTATGACAATTGCTTGAGGCATTAAGGCGCTAACAGGGAACAAACAAGAAGTTGGAAAAAATATCTACCTAAACAATATAATACCTGTCCTATTTTTTGTTTATTATAACTTCCTATTCGGCACGTAGGTGTTGGGTCGTGAGAAATATGTAATTATGATTTGTAATCAAACTTGTTTAGAATTCCATGTTTTCCGTAGTTTAATGGTTTTCGCTTATGTTATTTATTTGTATTTTAAATATATTTTTACTCGATATTATCAGAAACTCTGTATGATGTCTGAAACCTAGAAATATGCGTACTATGCATAAACATATGTCAGTCTGCTCATAATAAATATAATGGGTTGGTTCCAAGCTGAGTTGAAAGCGTATGTTTCTGCAATAATCAGGCATCTAAACGTAGATTGACCTGAGATTACTGACAAAAAAATGATGATCTATCTTCTTAGGCAATCTTATTTCATAGTAATTTTATGATTCGGAGCTGTCCATGCAGCCTGTTACTTGCTGATAAATTTATCGCAATATATAAATAAATATATTAAAAGCAGACATATAAAAACTCATTCTATTTCCTCTTTATTATAGCAGTAATGACTGTATATATCTTGACACAAATTTAACATATATAAATTTCATTTTAGATATATATAGTATATATATAATTTACGTTATAGGTAACGTTAATATTTAACTTTATGTACCTTAAACAGTAACACACGAGAATATAAACCAAACAAGCTAATTACTGTATCCACTATTGTGTATATGTATCTGTAAACACGATTCAAAGAATATTTAGTTTATTTACGGTTTATTATATGTAAAAATTATACACTAGTAGGTAAAATGTACAGTAATTTTATATCCTGTTAACCTCTCAACTTCGTGAGTTCAGAAAGTTTGTATGTTAAACAAGCCTCATATCTACAATATTCATATGTAAGTTCTATGATACAAGATATTTAGTATTCTGGTAAGTATACATCATAAGCACGGAGTAATGTAACCGCTTTCTCTATAATTTTATTACCCTTTCCTATAATATATTTTATATATATCATAAATAGTACATGACATCAGTAATGAATATTGGAAAGAAAGTTTTACAGCAAGGTATTTTTTTATGTTATTGGAATGGCAAAAAAACTAACGGCCCACCTGATGGGGAAGTAAAAACCTTCACCAATATACATAAAGCTCCATGTATAGTATGATCATTAATGAATCACAGATGAATATATTCTTCTGTGATTGATTAAAAAGTTCCAAATATATAATTAAATTGATATATGGGCTTGATGTCGGTTTTATACAGGACAACTTATTATTCGATCCAAAGGTCACTAAAATATTAACGATTAGAGTAGAAAATCAGAAAATGCCTTTCCTAAAAGAAGTTGGAAAAACGAGTTTAATAAGTCTTGGAGAATAGTCGTGGGCGGCTGCCAATAAAACGGCGACGACTGAGTGATCTTACAGTTTGCATTAATTTGTTGATTCAAAACAATAAATTATTGTGATGAAACATTAATATTTGGGACAGAAGCAGTAAATTAGTATGACTATTTCAAATGAGTTTTATAACGACAGTTAACAAACACTTTAGAGTAACATACCAATACTACGAAAATTACTTCTTCTACCAAGAAGCGAGTGAGTTTCGTAATGAACGATCCATTACACCAATACATCATATCGATTGAATCCGACTTAATGTTGGTCGTTATAAATTCTAAATATATTTGTATATTAGTATTTACTACTTCCTGCTAGAAATAAAAGAATGAATAAGGTGATTCGATCAACAGTCAATGCACGTACCTATATACATTTTGCACAGATTATTTTACGTACTGCCAACTTATTGATTTTAGGCGAGTAAAACCGCGGTCTATCATATTAATGTTAAATGCTCTCATATTTTCAATATTAATTATTTGAAAATATGGGGTCTTCATTTTTTGTTTGCAGTTATCAAAATCCGTTCAGACATAGTCAAATAAACAAACTTGCACTTTTAGTAATTATTAAAACAAATATCGATAACATTTCTTATTGTTTTCTTTGTCAAGTATTACAGTAATTTACATGCGTAAAAAGTTTACATACAAAAATGAATTAGCTTTACGAGTGCTATGATCCATAAACACATAAAACTAACAAAATAACATATCTTATTACATAGATGATTTTTTTGTAAATGGCACTTAAGTATACTTAGGAATATTTATACACTTTATGATCTCAGTCATACGAAAGAAGGTCAGACACAAAGTAGCAATGCGCTTGAACAAAAGGGCAACGTAAACATGTATATTCGTTTACATTAATGTTCATGGTACAAGACTTGCCGGCCGTTGTAGAAATATTGTTTATCGTTCTATTAGTTTTATATTTTTGCAGGTAAAATATTAGACAGTAGTTATATTTATTAGGTCAGCAGGTGTAGTCTGGAACTAGTCTTAATATCATTCAATCCATTCCATATTTGTACTGTTCTTTTGAAACATAATAAATACTAAACTGAATGAATCTATAACAATATGTTTATTCATTAACCACTATTAATTAAGAGTATAAAAAGGTAGGAAACAGCGCAATACAATGTTATTGGACCAGTAATATTTTCAAGAGTAGACCGACATATCGCAGTTACTAATCCATCAATCGGAATAATCTATACATATAAATAAAATTGGAGTGTCTGTTTGTAATATTGAAATAACCGTTTTTACTACCTGCATATGAATATAAATACGGTAAATACACATAAAATATATATATATTTTTTATATATTTTAAAATAACAATTTTTATCTGTCTGTCTGTCAGTCTGTTTGTTCCGGCTAGTCGCTAACTTTTAATTTTAAATTTATTTTGAAATAAATTCTTTATTTTTAGAAAAATAAAGTTAAATTCCACGCGGTCGAAGTCGCGGGTGCAGCTAGTATTGTATATAATAAAGCTTCACGATATATGAGGGAAGGGTTAGGAGGGAAGAGGTTGTTAGTTATGATGATTAGCAATGTACAGTACATGTGGGTCGGTTCAAACACAGAGCTCCACTCGGTCCTTTGGAAAACGTCATTCATAATGCCACTAGTAAACAGTCTGTAGATAATCCATAGTTCATGGTGGGGTAAGTTACCTGATTTTATTTAATATCGTCGATTCATTTTCGAAATGCTTCAAATATAGGCAGTTTATAATCCTAAAGTACTCACTCAGCGCTATTAACTAAGGTGTAATTCAAGGATTTCTATTTTTATCTGTTACTACGGAATCAAAATGTGATGGGATCATTCTGAATTCATAATAGCGAATAAATGATATACAAAATTTATCAATACAATTAATTTCTTAGCCTATAAATATATTACTCAAATATATTACATAATTTCCAAAAGATGTTGTTAAAATAGAATAATAAAGTTCTCATTTAATTCATTGTACCGTACGATAATACATATATTTCACCTACGTGAAAACAGTTCCACAGTATATATACATATATTTACTCTATCCTTGATATATAATTAGGCTTGTTGATTAATGTATACCAGTTTGCTATTTCAAACCACTATTTTGTATTCGCCATTTATTTATTAAGATGTAGGTGTATGTTGTATGTGAAAAACCAGCTCATTGGCAAAATACTAATATACGCAACAGGATGGGTAACATTATTAAGTATTCATTTAAATCAATAAATTAATAAAAAAAATAATAAATAGCAGATAATGAAATCTTATTAAAATGAAATAAATAATCAAAACTTGACTTTGTACACAATCATGCATTAATGCGTTTATTTCACCTACTTCCGCCGTTAAGCCTTATAAGGCGTCCTTCGATTTCAAGAATAAAATATGGCAGTAAAATTACAGGTTACCATCTTAGTCATAGGAAATGGTACCGCAACCGTAACATAATTTTTTCATAATGAAAGCAATGCGATGCGTTGATGAGATCATTCTTATTTAGGTTGGCACTTTAACTATACATGGGAGTTGAACCGTGTTTATGTGACCTTGTGAATCAGTCGTCTGATAAGGTAATGCTAGTAGTCGCTGGCCTGCCAAAACATGCTTGAACTATGAATGGACTAGTTTGCTGTATTTATAATGTACCTATTTTTACATTTAGCGGCACTACAAAATTATTTATTACAATTGTAGAATAATAGCAACCTGAAAATGACATCACCCTCATGATTTTGGAGTCAACAATGCGGTACAAGTTTCCTGTAGTTGTTAAAAAATATCAGCACGGTAATTAAAATTACATGTAACTACTGTAGACACAGTCGGTTGCAGACATATTGGGTGGCACATGTAGTGGTCAATAGGTCATATCTTGGCAGGATATTTAAAAATATACCTTAGTAATTTAACATTTAGAGTTATCAAAGTATTATAAACAAGTCATATACTTCTTCGCATCAAAGGTCACCGATAATTTGTGTATCATATAGAACCGGTAAAGTGCAAATTGAACTCACACTTCGAGGGTTCCGAATAAATAATTCGAACAGGTTTTTACATTTATAACGATATTATACTTTTAAGAAATAAAAAATAGATACCGTACTCGTAGTGTAATTCGGAATTAGATTAAAGACTGCTACAGAATCGAACCGGGTTTTTGATGAGATCACAAATTCATAGAAGGTTTTTGTATTTTTTATGTTATATTTTCAAGTGGCGCTTTGGGTAATATATTTTATTGTGTTTCTGTGCAGGGATGTATTTAGAACACAAAAATCTGGTCCCATCATATAGTTCCAATTTATAAAGATCGGGTCTCTCAATCTACATTATCTACCTACAACTATTACTTAACTGTTCTATCCATTTCTTTCACAGAGTCTATATACCTACAGATTTCAGTAACTATTAATAGTTTATAATCAATTTGAACAAAACTCTGAAAGACGAATGATATGAAAAGTCTCAAGACAAGAGTACTAAGAGTTTTACCTTTATTATTCGGAATAAATAGAACTTGCTCTTTATTAAAAAAACAGAAATTGTTTTGTACTATACACTGACATACTGAAATACTTATAAAAATATTCGCCATACTTAATATTAAGCGTGTGATATTGACAACTTCGGGTGATAACAAAAAAGAAATCTACTAATGTTATTACTTAAAATTATATTTCCAACCTGTAAAACATGAAATACTTAAATTACCTGTATCGGTGTAGAAGTGAAAGTTAAGTACATTAATTTAATTAACAAAAAGTACTATCACTAAAATTAGATTCAGCGAGAACCAGAGAACGTTGTGTGATTAGTGTGGATTTATACAAATGTAATTCAGGCGGTATTTTATCTATTTAATTAAAAGCTTGCCACCGCCCAATCCGAGTCGTCAGTGAACGTAGGTAGGTATACCATTTCACGGAATAGATTTTATTTTAATTTATCAGAGTGGTATATTTATATGTAATTAAGCAGGTGGATGGCCAGGGTGGGTGGAGTGGGCCGGCCGGTGGCAGGGTGTCATATCATGACATGCAGTGTGTGTGCGTGTGATCTGTCCGATTACCGATTACACTGACGCCACCAGTTCGGGGTGTGTTCGCAATATCCTTATCCAACACAAACGACAATCTTCTTTGTACCTGTTCTTCAACACTACATTTATACAAACATTTATTGTATAAATGTAGTATTTTCTTGGATTGTTTAACGTATTACATTTTTTGTATGTTGATTCGTCATAAATTTTACTCAACATGTAGATACGTAACGAAAATATCATCCCTAAGTGCACTGACGCGAGATTATATTACATCGACTGTAAAAATATTTCATTTTATATAAAATGGAAGACCAGTATGCTCACCATTCAATGGATAATCATTCAAGATCTAATCATATGTTGTCATTCCCGAGAGACTGGTGTCATGCCCCCGAACCCTGTATTATTCACCTTTAAAACTGAAACACAGCTTATACAGGTTTGTGACTGAATATAGATTAGACAATACTACCGACGCAGACTGATGTGTAAAAGTCCACTTTGCCAAATCATTCAAATTGGCAAAAATACACATACATGCACAAAAATAATGAGAGTCTATGAAAATTAAAAGTAAGTTTTTATCAGATGACCTAAATACTAGAAAAAAATTACAGACGATTTTCAAACATTCTTATCGAAATCAATTGAAAAATGGGTTAAGTGACAAGTCGAGGAGCCCTCATAAACTATAATGCAACAATTAGGGACAGTGATGGAATGTGTTTATCTAACTATACTATTGCTAGTACCTAATATATGTTGAGTCGTGTAGACTCTATATTAACTATACTAACGACTTGATACTGAAACGAGTTTCGACTTAAATATAGAAAGATTAGCAAAGGTCGGAAGTAACTGGAATCACCACAAATTGAATATTTTATGCTAGTTGAATTTATTCCAATGATTTCTTATTTTTTTGAGGGTCACAAAAGTAATTTATCGAGCATGCATAAGTTTGAGGGGTATCAATTTTAAACCTTTAAGAATATAGCGGA